>NC_140924.1:11194491-11354491 GCF_045865225.1 Trachurus japonicus
TCTCAGACTGACTGAAGTACAGAACATGAGTGATTGTGCAGAGGAGGAGGGGGACACAGGAGAGACTCCAGGATCTGAAGACAGTAATCTATCCAAAGATGATCCGTCCTCCAGCATTTTGTTTCCGTGCTGGTGGCCGACAGTACTAGGAGACAAGAAATGAGAGAGAGAGAGAGAGTATGGGCCAATTCCAATTTCTATCTTAACCCTTAATCTTACCCTCAAGCCTCAACCCTTAATCTTAATAGCCCTCACCCAACCAAATGTTATATGCTATTTTGTGACTTATATGTCTTCAGACTGGCCCCTGACCCCCGCGCATTTGTTTATTACCATTACAACGCGACTCGTGTGTGTGTGTGTGTGTGTGGGGGGGGGTGTGGGCCAGCGCGAGGGAGTGAGAGGGTGACGGGCCGCCACTGGATGCGTGATAAGTTTCGTTTTTACCACTGTCGCATACACAGCTTATTGAAAGGTAACCAGCTGTAATTAAGCAATATATCACGACAGGCCGCGTCGGGCCGAACAACGCCCCTTAGCCGTGGTATAATGAACATACCACAGACTGGAGTGATATATTGCTTTTATAAAACGGTTACCAATAAAAGCAATATGAAAGAGGGATATGCAATCAATTTCATGTAGTTTTATTCAACCAGAAATACATTATCCAATAAAATAGCCCCACTGTGAAAAAAATAGTCCCACCTCTCCAGACGTTAGCTTCAAGTAGCTCTGCATTTAGTCTTTTCCTCTGTCACTGCTCAGTCCTCTCTACCATTGTTAACCCTCTGGAGGTGAAAGTTCACCTTAAACATGTCAATTCAACTACTTTAGTCCATTTTTTAACATCGTCCATCGCTACAGTGTGGTGGCCCTGAAGTGCAAAACACAACGGCAAAAGAGAAAACACAACGGCAAAAGAGAAAACACAACGCAAAAAGAGAAAACACAACGGCAAAAGAGAAAACACAACACAAAAAGAGAAAACACAACACAAAAAGAGAAAACACAACAGCAAATCAGTAAACACAAAAGCAAAAGAGAAAACACAACACAGAAAGAGAAAACACAATGACATTAACCAAACCGGAAAAGGTAGGTACCCTCGAGTGGAATACGTCAACGCGGCCGCCATCTTGGTCAGGGGGAAGCCGTGTCTACTTACTGCACTAGTCAACAGAGGCAGACGTCTATCAACCATTAAAATCGCCATAACTCACCGAATATTCAACCGATTTTCAAGCCGTTTGGTTTATTATAAATGTCAGACACATATTTATGATACAACAACAACAACAAAATTTAGAAAAGTTTTATATATTTTTTTTTTATGTATTAAACATACACTTAGATAGACACCCCACATGCATAAATACACTGTTTTCTGATTTGCCGTTGTTTAGTAATTTGTCGTTGTGTTTTCTGTTTTTTTGTTGTGTTTTCTGATTTGCCGTTGTGTTTTCTCTTTTGCCGTTGTTGTCTGATTTGCCGTTGTGTTTTGCACTTCAGGGCCACCGTACTACGGACTGCAACAGTCCGTTGCCATGGATACATGACAACAACTTCCATTCATACCAGTCATACGTGCCTGACGCGGAGTGATTTATATCTCTTTATATCTCTATAACAAAGAAAATACTGCATTCTGGGTAGCCCTTGCTCCCAAGGGTGGTGTCGGAGAATCTCAATATTGAGGCGATACAGCCCTTAAACTTGCCCCTCAACTTTTCTGAGAATCGGGATCAGCACTAGCTGGAGCACACATTTTTGAGATTGAGGGTTAAAATTGAGGGTTGAGAGAGGAACTGGAATTCACCCTATATCATGCATGCTGCCGTTTATGTTTGGTGCTTTGATCTAAAGTCCACGGTATTGCACAAAACCTAGATAAGGGATTAAGCTGGGATATGTTGGTTATCCTGGCTGAATTTAGCCTCAAGTCGGTTGTTCAAAAGCAGGCTAAATCTATCCTGGTCAAGTTACTATAGTGATTTATTCTCTGCAGCTAGCCTGCTCCAGACCAGGCTAACAGCCAGGCTTAGTTGATTCTGTTGTCTTTATCTGTGAAGTCAGCAGTCACTCTGATCAGAAATCAACGTGTTTCATACAGTTATTCCATGTTCTTATGTAGCCTACATATTGGTCTGATTTATAACCAAACAAAATACATTTACAAATCTGTGTCCATCTATGATATTTTCTATGACCACTAGTAACTATACATCACTGGCTTCTCTTAAAAAGCAATGGAGCAAAAATGGCATATAGATTTATTTTTATTTTTTATAAAATGTTTTTTGGCCTAAATATTGGTTGAGGTAAGAAAATGAGAATAAAATTGAGTGACTGTGAGCAACCACCTTCCAAATAATTTATACACCTCATGTGAACATTGTTATCAGCAGTTTATTGAAGCAGCAGACTGCATAATGTTTTTATATTTAGCCTACCGTTAATTCATTTTCACCTGTTGCACTTTTGGCCACTTTTGCTGTATGAACTTGTATTACTTGTTATGTACTTAAGATTATAAGGAATTTGTGCAATGAATCAACTTCCACTGCTCATCATTTAGGCAAAGTGCACAACTGTTCATTTGTGAAAGGAACTTGAGTTGTGATTATAGTTTTGGATTATTCAATCAGTCCGCAGTTGTCCACTGCGCTCTCTCTGAGCTTTACGACAGCGGTGCTTTTTTTTTTTTTCAAGAGGTGAGTCACCTGACGTCAGCATTAAGTTCCTGTCGATTAGAGGAAAGTAGCTACACCTGTCCTCTCATCGGTGAATCTGTGATCAATGTCTGTGGTCTACTGACGAGAGAATAAGTTCCACCTGGCTTGACCAAGCCGCTGCTCCTCAGCCTGGCTCGGCGTTAGTGCAACCAATTAAGCCAAGATGCTCCGACCAGACTAGGTCAAGCCGCGCTTGCTCAGTTATCCTGGATTTCTTATTCTACTTTTGTGCAATACCCGGTCTCACTATGAAGCATAAAGAGCTCCTCTATATGTTCATCAGGGACAGAGTGGACAGACAGGAAGAAAGTCATTTGCAAAAAGACATTCGATCCACATGTAGATGTTCCTCATTGTTGGAAAATAGAAACTAGGGTTGAGCAATATTCAAAACTAGAATCTCCACCTCCTCCACTCAAACTAGTTCTTAGGTCACGTCCTGATTGTCCACAGTCACTGAAAACATGAACCACTTGTGTCACATTTTGTGTGTTTCTTGTTGTGTAAAGTCATTAGTTATGACCTTTGACCTTTATTTACCAATATTTTATCAACTCATCCTAATTTAATCTGAAAAATCTCTGAATCAAGGGGAACGTGTTCAAATTTGTCACAACTGTTCACCTGGACTCAAGAACTAAGTGATTAGATTTTTGTCACAAAGTCAAAACTAAGTAAACATGAGAAGATGTCAGAGAAACTATGAATATTCTCTGAGACTCTGGATTAACAGGGATCAGATCATCTGGAACCAGTCTGAGAGGAGGAGGAAACGGCCTGGAGGAGGTGACTCTAGTTTAAACAGAAATGTGTCCATGTCTTCACAGAGAGAGGAAGAGGAGTGGTGTCTCTGTGGACGAGCAGCCATCCAGCTGTGGTCTCTGTCAGGACGGCCTGAAGGATCTAGTCTCCACCAGCTGTGGACACTGGTTCTGCAGTCAGTGCTTAACCTCATACTGGGACCAGTCTGGTTCTTCAGGACCCCTCTCCTGTCCCCAGTGTGGACAAAGACCCAGAAGACGAGGTGAGCTGCAGACAGCCAATCAGAGCAGCTCTGTGATGGATTGGACAGGTATGTGTTTGTAATTGTTGTGTCTTACTCATCCAAAAACACAAACTTACCCAAACCTGAAAATGTAGGTATTTAATTAAACAAATGAAACCAACAGGTGTTTGTTAAATTTTAGAACACGGCTCTCTTGAATACTCGATTCTGATTGGTCAATCACCAATATTCTGCGGTGTTTATTTCTCGATAGACCACCGCTGAGCGGACCGTTGCTAGGGACTCCATAGCAACGGCCGACTCTGCATGTCCGGTCACGGCCGCTGTTTTGCTGAGCCTCCTCCCGTTCGTGCATTTGAGGCCTTTGATAATCAATCAGTGGATCGATGGATTACCATACACGTTACGATGTATTGTGTGTAGTCGTACCTGTCATAAACAAGAGATTATGGGATGCGTTTGTGTCGCGGAGCTACAGAGAGGAGAGGAGCTGTGACACGGTCAGAAGTTCTGATGCAAGATTACTTTTCAGTCACGATGTGGAAATAAGGAGCCTCCACTCTCCCTGTAACAGGTTACAAGTCGTTTATCTAACATCACTATTAGTCCGAAGGTATTTAATGACGGTAAAAATGAAACATAAAGTAAATATCCTGCATAACTTACTTTCTCTTGTCTGTGCTGCGCTGGTCAGAGCGGCGTCCCGAGCAACGGTCTAATTTTACATGAATAAAATCTCTTTTTATCATTATTTTGTGTTACATTATTGAATTATTTAGTTGTAGGCCGTGTTCTAAGCGGGATAATGTATAGTTGGTCGGTTGTTATGGAGAAATAAACCCCTTCAGGTTGTATGGAACCCCTCCGCTTCGCGTCGGGGTTCCATACAACCTGTCGGGGTTTATTTCTCCATAACAACCTCCGAACTATACATTATCCCTTACATAAAATATATTGATGAACAATCACAGCAGTAATGACAGGGAACTGTATTGTAATGGCCTCTAGTTGGAGAACACTTGGTTATGAGCCACGATGTGGTCCAGATTTCTCCACACTCATGTAAACAACAAACTTCCTCTGTCATTTTGCTTTATACCAGGTGTATCAAGTTCAGGTGTCCTTCTTTTAGTTTTATGACTTTTACGAGGATGGACATTTAAAATGATGCCACTAGATTTTGGTAATGAGGAACAGTAACTTACAAGATTTTCAAGCTAATGGTAAAACATAAAAAGTGATTTTGTTATTGGTTACATGTTTTCTATGATTAGAAAAATTCATGATGTGATTATTATAGTAATAATAATATTCTGTATATTGCTGTGAAAATTGGGAACTACTTTCTACTCTGTAGTTTGTCCATAGTGTTTTCATTGGTTTAGACTAGGCGGAGTGATAAGGTGCAGTAGATGGCAGTGCCACCACAGCACCATTTAGAGTGGACATGCTGTTGTTACAGCTGATCATACTAGGGCTGTCAATCTTCCCCCCAAATCAGGTTCGAATTTCTAAACCATCTTATTTGAATAATATTCAAATATAGTGTGTGTGTGCGTGCATGCGCGTGTGAGCGAGAGAGAGCCTACAGTAAAATCCCCTCCCCCCCCCCCCCCCCTTTGAGAGCAGACAGGAAAGACAGTAAAGCAGCAGGTGTGTGTGAGTGAGAGAAGTAATAAAATGTACTCAGAGTAACTTTTACTCTTGAGTACATTTTAAATGAGCTACTTTTTACTTTTACTTGAGTAAAGTTTTACACCTGTACTTTTATTTTTACTTGAGTAAAATTTCACCAAGGTAACAGTACTTTTACTTGAGTAGATTTTTTTGGTACTCTTTCCACCCCTGAATACTACATACTGAGGCGTTTCACATCTCATCCAAAGAGGCTACATTTTAAAAACCAGAGTGTCTCAGTTCTGCTCCCACAACTTGAGAAATTAAAAAATAAAAGATAAACTATGAGTGATGACTTTCACCATTTCTAATTTACTTTACTCTGATCAGATTGTCAGACTCTCTGTCTTAAGTCTGACTCTGTCTCTTATCTCTCAGCAGATCGTGGTCTGCAGGAGGTTTTAGATCAACATAAGATCAGTCTGAGGAGCAGATGTGAACGAGTGACTGAAGGAACTGAGGGAACAGGAAGTGGAACAGGAAGTGGAACCCTCCTCAACAGGATCTACACTGAGCTCTACATCACAGAGGGACAGAGTGAAGAGGTTAATACCCAACATGAGGTGAGACAGCTGGAGACAACGTCCAAGAAGAAGACCCTCCATGACACTACAATCAAGTGCAAAGACATCTTTAAAGACTTACCTGTCCAACAGAGAGAGGACGTCTCTACGGTCTCACCTGTCCAACAGACAGAGGACGTCTCTACGGTCTCACCTGTCCAACAGACAGAGGACGTCTCTACAGTCTCACCTGTCCAACAGAGACCCATCAGAGTGGTTCTGACCAACGGCGTCGCTGGCGTTGGAAAAACCTTCTCGGTGCAGAAGTTCACTCTGGACTGGGCCGAGGGCTTGGAGAACCAAGATGTCGATCTGCTGGTTCTGCTTTCGTTCAGGGAGCTGAACCTGATCAGAGATCAGCGGTTGAGTCTTCTCAGGCTGCTCCATGTTTTCCATCCAACATTACAGAAGGTCACAGCAGAGCAGCTTTCTGTCTGTAAACTTCTCTTCATCTTTGACGGCCTGGATGAAAGCCGACTGTCACTGGACTTCAACAACAGGGAGATTGTGTCTGATGTCACACAGACGTCATCAGTCAACGTGCTGCTGACAAACCTCATCCAGGGGAATCTGCTTCCCTCGGCTCTGGTCTGGATTACTTCCAGACCTGCAGCAGCCAATGAGATCCCTCCTACATGTGTTGACAGGGTAACAGAGGTCCGAGGCTTCACTGACGCCCAGATGGAGGAGTACTTCAGGAGGAGGTCCAGTGATGAAGATCTGTCCAGAAGAATCATCTCACACATCAAGACGTCCAGGACCCTCCACATCATGTGTCAAGTCCCAGTCTTCTGCTGGATCACTGCTACAGTTCTGGAGCACATGTTGACCACAGACCAGAGAGGAGAGCCCAAGACCACGACTGACCTGTTCTCACACTTCCTGCTGGTCCAGACAAAGAGGAAGAAGAACAAGTACGGTGAAGGACATGAGACGAGTCCACAGGAGCTGACGGAGGCCGACAGGGAAGTTCTTCTGAAGCTGGGGAGGCTGGCGTTTGAACAGCTGGAGGAAGGAAACATCATGTTCTACCAAGAAACCCTGGAGCAGTGTGGTCTGGATGTCACAGAGGCCTTGGTGAACTCAGGACTCTGTATTGAGATCTTCAAAAGAGAGAGTGTGATCTTCCAGAAAACAGTCTACTGCTTTGTTCATCTGAGTGTTCAGGAGTTTCTGGCTGCAGTCTACATGTTCCACTGTTTCTCCAACAGGAACATGGAGGTCCTGGAGAACTTCCTGGGAGAACAAGATGTTGATTTAACCCTAGATAACTTCCTGTGGATAGCCATGCATAAATCCCTCATCAGTAGAAATGGTCACCTAGACCTGTTTGTTCGCTTCCTTCATGGCCTCTCTCTGGAGTCCAACCAGACGCTGGTAGGAGGTCTGCTGGGTCAGACAGACAACAGTCCACGAACCATCCAGAGAACCATCAACAACCTGAAGAAGATGGAGACTGATTACATCTCTCCTGACAGAAGCATCAACATCTTCCACTGTCTGACGGAGATGAAGGACCAGTCAGTTCATCAGCAGATCCAACAGTTCCTCAAGTCAGAGAACAGATCAGAGAAGTTCCTCTCTGAGATCCACTGTTCAGCTCTGGCCTACATGCTGCAGATGTCAGAGCAGGTTCTGGATGAGTTGGACCTGAGCAAGTACAACACATCAGATCAGGGACGACTGAGACTGATCCCAGCTGTGAGGAACTGCAGGAAGGCTGAGTGAGTCCAGACATGATCAATATAATTATTGATCAGAGGTTTATCATGCACAGTTTTCATTTTTTCTAAGGTGAAAAGCAGTGAGCTCCAACATGTGGATCTTCAGCTCGATGTAATCGTTGCTGTTCAATCAACAAAAACAATCATTTAGTTTTTTATTTTCACTCTTTGGTTCTCTATCGTCTCGAGACTATCTCTCCATATTCCATATGTACGGGATATGTAACGTGGGAGAGATAGTCTCTTCACTCAGAGAACCAAGGTTACAATGTAACCACATGTTTTATTCAATCATGATGAATCTGAAACACAGATCCAGATTATTAAAATTCATTAAAGATGATTTAATTCTGCCACATTTCATATTTTCTCTCTTCACAGACTTGTTCGTTGTGGACTCTCAGAGAGTCACTGTGAAGTCGTGGCCTCAGCTCTGAAGTCCAACCCCTCCCATCTGACAGAACTGGACCTGAGTACCAACAACCTGAGTGATTCATCAGTGAAGGTTCTGTGTTCTGGACTGAAGAGTCCAAACTGTAGACTGGAGACTCTGAGGTGAGTTCACTGACTGGACCTGTTGGACTTTTGTCTGTGTTCAGTTCAAATGTGTGAAGTTCAGTTTGAAGCAGCGACTGATTGTGACTCCATGTTACTGCAGCTGGTAGAAGGTGAAGGGTCAGAGATCACTCAGAGGTCAGTGTGATAATGATGATGATGATGATGATGATGATGATGATGATGATGATGATGATGATGATGAGGATGATGAGCTGACTCTCAGATGAAGCTGTTAACAGAACAGCTGGATCAGCCACTGTAGCTGAAGCTGAGCAGATGTGATGTAGATCTGAGGCCGGTGAAGCTGCTGAGTTTTCTGTCTTTGCTTGGTTCAAGGTCAAAGGTCAGAGCAGCTTCGCAGTGTGAGAGGTCACATTAAACCCTCCAGGGGAAATTTGATTTGCAGTGACAGTGCAACTAACACAACAACAATAATACGTACATGATGATGATCCACAAGAACAGCTTCTTACCATCACCATGAACTGGTTTTAACACATCACATCTTCTTTGGCATCCTGCTGCTCGTCTTCCTCTCCTTTATCTCCCTATTGGTCATGTGACTAAAGAGTCTCAACACCTGAGGTTGTTTCCTCAATGGAAGCATCTGATTGATCTGTTTACATAACTTCAATCAGCTGTTTGTCAACAACAATGAAAAGACAAATTCATCAGTGTGTTTCAGTCACAGTGTGAACTGCTGTTCACTTCAGCTTCAGTTTACAACAAGAGGTGTTCTGTTCTGACAGACAGTGAAAGAAACTCAACATGGAGCTGTTCAAATCTGTTGTTTGGTCTTTGTTGGGCTTAAACATTTTTAAATATTTGTATTTTATGTCAAAAGAACAAGAAACATATTGATTGTTCGGTCCACACAGACTGATGTGATGTTTTGTTCACTGGGTTAAAAGAACTGAAAAAAGGTTCAGAGACACTGTAAAAACGACAACTCTATCTTCTTCTTTTATTCTTTGTTCAGATTGGTGAACTGCAGGTTGTCAGAGATCAGCTGTTCTTCTCTGGGCTCAGGTCTGAAGTCCAACCCCTCCCACCTGAGACACCTGGACCTGAGCTCCAACGATCTGCAGGATTCAGACCTGAAGGATCTGAGTGGTTTTCTGGAGAGTCCAGACTGTAGACTGGAGACTCTGAGGTCAGACTCTGTTTTATTTCTGTCCTCAGATGAATGTGATGTGAAAGTTCTGAGCTGCAGACATGAGGCTGATATTATACTGATCCACACTGAGGGTCGTCACGATTTCTTCTTCTCTGCTTTTAGTCCAGTCAACTACAGAAATACATGTAATGTGTCAATCACTGATTTATAATCAATAGCTAGCGGCTCTGGCAGCTTAGGAAGGTCAAGCTGGTTTGATGGTTTTAGCTAGGTTTTGGTCAGCTGGTCTTGAGCTGGTATGAGCTGTTATCAGTCATAATTTAATTTAATTTATTTAATAATTCAATTTAAATGTACTCTCTGAAGCTGAGGGTTGATAACGCTAAAGATGTACACCAGCCTTGCCACAAGACCATCTAAAACCACCAACCACCCTATTCAACCAGCTTCTGGTCAATCAACCATCTAAAACCACCCTATTTATTTGTTTATTTTGTCGGGACAGTGCATATTAATGGACAGTGAGTGCAAGAGTACCCACTGTAAATACACCGGATTTAGCACTGGTACTAAATTACATCCGTAGTCCCCAAAACAATACAACAATTAACATAAAAAGTCCATAAAGACAGAGGATTCAACCAGTTCAGACCATCAACCAGCTAGGACCATCTAAAACCACCAACCACCCACCAGCTTAGACCATCAACCAGCGAAGACCATCTAAAACCACCAACCACCCCATTCAACCAGCTTAGACCATCAAAAACCATCAACCACCCTATTCAATCAGTTTAGACCATCAACCAGCTAAATGGTCTGTATTTATATAGCGCTTTACTATACCCACAGCGATACCCAAAGCGCTTTTACATCATACATCGCATTCACACACTGATGGCGGAAGCTGCCATGCAAGGCGCGACCCACGACCCATCAGGAGCAAGGTGGGTAAGGTGTCTTGCCCAAGGACACTACAGCAGCAACCGGGACAGAGCGGGATTCAAACCGCCGACCCTCTTATCATTGGACGACCCGCTCTACCACCTGAGCCGCTGCCGCCCCTAAGACCATCTAAAAAACCACCAACCACCCTATTCAACCAGCTAAGACCATCTAAAACCACCCTATTCAACCAACTTAGACCATCAACCAGCTAAGACCATCTAAAACCACCAACCACCCTATTCAACCAGCTAAAACCATCAACCAGCTATGACCATCTAAAACCATCAACCACCCTATTCAACCAACTTAGACCATCAACCAGGTAAGACCATCTAAAACCACCAACCACCCTATTCAACCAGCTAAAACCATCAACCAGCTAAGACCATCTAAAACCACCCTATTCGACCATCAACCAGCTAAGACCATCTAAAACCACCAACCACCCTATTCAACCAGCTAAAACCATCAACCAGCTAAGACCATCTAAAACCACCCTATTCAACCAACTTAGACCATCAACCAGCTAAGACCATCTAAAACCACCAACCACCCTATTCAGCCAGCTAAAACCATCAACCAGCTAAGACCATCTAAAACCATCAACCACCCTATTCAACCAGCTTAGACCATCGACCAGCTAAAACCATCTAAAACCACCAACCGCCCTATTCAACCAGCTTAGACCATCAACCAGCTAAGACCATCTAAAACCATCAACCAGCCTATTCAACCAGCTTAGACCATCAACCAGCTAAGACCATCTAAAACCACCAACCACCCTATTCAACCAGCTAAAACCATCAACCAGCCGACTGAACCAGCTAAGACCAGCTAAAACCATCAACCAGCTAAAACCATCAACCACCCTAATCAAACCAGCTGATTTCATTTAGGAGCACCTGTGCTCCTAGTGAAAAAGCGAAGCGTACAGCCCTGTGCACAACATGAGTTTCTATCGGTGGAGCCACAGGTGGAGCTGACAGGTGAAGAGGCGGAGTCACTGTGTCTGTGTTGAAGCAGCAGCAGCTTCTCATGAATATTAATGTCAGCTCAGTCCGTTTCCGGCGCCGCCGCGAGTGGCAGGTTGTGCGTGTCTACACTTTTGTTGTTTGTCACTTCTATCTATCTATCTATCTATCTATCTATCTATCTATCTATCTATCTATCTATCTATCTATCTATCTATCTATCTATCTGTCTATCTGTCTATCTGTCTGTCTGTCTGTCTGTCTGTCTGTCTGTCTGTCTGTCTGTCTGTCTGTCTGTCTGTCTGTTCAACCTGCTTCCTGTTGCTTCAGCTGTTGTTGGACTTTGATTTTCTAAACTTGTTCTTTCTGAAGCTTCTTCAGCTCTGAACAGATGATGAGACACTGAACGCTGTCAACAAGGAGCTTTGTCCTCAACTCACTGCTTTTATTCTTTATTCAGATTGATCAGCTGCAGTTTGTCAGAGATCAGCTGTGCTTCTCTGGTCTCAGCTCTCAAGTCCAACCCCTCCCACCTGAGACACCTGGACCTGAGCTGGAACAACCTGCAGGATTCAGACCAGAAGGATCTGAGTGGTTTTCTGGAGAGTCCAGACTGTAGACTGGAGACGCTGAGGTCAGTTCACTGACTGTTAATGTTGTAGAGCTTAGATCTTTGATCCACAACTGAACCTGATTTTCTTCAGACTTTGATGTATTGAATGAAGGACGTTTATTTATTTATTTAACAGGGACAGTGCACAGCATGGCTACCCGACCCGAGCCTGCAGGTAGCTTGAGGCCCAACCGGGTAGCGGGCCGGGCCGGGCCTGGTTTTTAATTAATTAATTCGGGCTCAGGTTGGGTTGGGCTGCATGTATATGTAGTTCAGCACAATTAGTTATACAATAATAATTTCTTTATTAATAGTTGGAGCTAAGGAGGTATTCTTGCAAAACAAACATTTGTTACAGTCATTTGCTTAATAATATTGTCTTGTTAATATAAGATAGGGAACAAAATTTATCACCAATATCTGGGTTTGACCACTTAAATTGAGAACTAAGGCTATAACTATTAGCCATATCGAACCAATTTCAGTGCTGTTCACAGGACACCATGGACAGCTGGATAGAAGCAGTTTTTGCTTTAGTCCGCAACATATTTTCAAACAGCATATTCTGATTCATATTCTTCAACCAAGGTAGACCTAAGACTTATGTTATCCGGGCTGGACCCTTTAATCTCTGATCCAGTTCAGTTTAGAATCAGAGAGTTGTAGTCAGTGTTTAGTCTAACAGGTATTGATCAGATATTTATTGTATACTGACAGACTGATCTGAGGTCAGCAGCAGCTGATGAATCTGTACTGACATGTGGATGGTGGGTGTAGAAGGTCACATGATGATGATCCACAAAGACACAAGGACAGTCGCTCTACTGATCATTGATCAGGACACATCTGATCAATTATCAATCATTTGATCTTCTTTTATTCTTTATTCAGATTGGGGAACTGCAGTTTGTCAGAGATCAGCTGTGCTTCTCTGGTCTCAGCTCTCAAGTCCAACCCCTCCCACCTGAGACACCTGGACATGAGCTTCAACGACCTGCAGGATTCAGGAGTGAAGGATCTGAGTGGTTTTCTGGAGAGTCCAGACTGTAGACTGGAGACTCTGAGGTCAGACTCTGTTTTATTTCTGTCCTCAGATGAATGTGATGTGAAAGTTGTGTTGACAACACTGAGCTGCATACATGAGGCTGATATTATACTGATTTATTTATTTAAAAGGATCCCCATTAGCTGATGCCAATGGCACAAGCTAGTCTTCCTGGGGTCCGAAGTACCATACATCGAAAGGAGATAAAACGTATCTCATTTTCAATATCATATCAGTCAAATAGACATCTTAATACATCGTGTTTGCAGTAATACTTACAACAGCACATTGGTACTGTGAAATCTTTCACAAATCATCATTCTACGCCTTACATTTGATTGCATTTAAACAAGTTGGTAGTCGTCTTAATATCAGTCATTCATTTAACAGGAACAAAGCAGAAACAGGGATAAGATATTATACTTGCCAGACTGGATTATTGCTCAACTGTTAAATAGTGCATTCTTAGATGGTGTTAAAATGAGGACTTGCTGTTAGATTGTTGTATATGGAGGGGGCAGTTATTCCACAGCTTGATGGCACGAAAGATAACTGTCCTTTTCAAAGCGTTGGATTTGGGGCATGGTAATGTTATTTGACCATCATCTGCTGATCTAGTGGAATGACTATGAATTTGACTACATCTGATAATTTAATTATGTAAAAACTCTGGTTTGGTGGAATAGACAGTATTGCTGAAGAATGTAACTGTACTTAAGGCAAGCCTTTTTTTCTACTTTTAACCATGAGTGTTTACAATGCATACTTTCTGTGTTTGTTCTTATGGGGCAGTGTAAAACAAGTCTGGCAGCTCTATTCTGGGCAATTTGTAGTTTATTCAGCAGACCTTTTGATGCCGAGGACCAAACAGGTGAGCAATAGTCCAGGTGACTTAAAATTAAAGATTTAACTACCTGAGCCAGAATGTGTTCAGTAACATAAGGAAGGCATTTTCTCACCATAGAGATGCCATTACCCATTTTCTTTATTATTGTGTCAATGTGTTCTGACCATGACAATTGACTATCTATTATAACACCTAATAATTTAACCTTTTCCACCTGTTCTATCCATTCACCAGACAAGTTCAGCCTCAATGTGGGTAAAGATGACAGTTTGTGACTTGATCCTAGAATAATTGATTTGGTCTTTGACATGTTTAATACCAACTTATTTTGTTGTATCCAATCAAAGACCAAATCTAACTCAGAAGAACATTGTCTAGCTCTCTGGTAGTATTTGCTGCGTAATACAGTGTAGAATCGTCAGCATACATTTGTACACTCGCTTTATGCAGATGGCAAGTCATTTGTGAAAATGGAGTACAGGAGTGGTCCAAGGCAGCTCCCCTGCGGCACACCACACTCTAGATCTTTAGAGTTAGACCAACTGCCGTTGTAATAAACCTTTTGTGTTCTGCATGAAAGATAACTCCTCATAAATGAGATGGCATTCGATTTAAATCCATAGCATTCTAGTTTACCAATTATCGATGTCTTTTAACCAGTCATCTGTCATTTGTGTCAGTGCAGAACAAGTGGAGTGGTTATGTCTGTAAGCATGTTGAAATTTTGTATACAGACCATTGCAGTCAAAATAATCTTGTATTTGTGAATGGACTATTTTCTCCATCAGTTTACTGAGTACAGGGAGTATAGTGATGGGTCTGCAGTTCTGCCCAGTAAATGTAAGTCTGCCATCTTTAGGTAAGGGAATTATTTTGCCTTCTTTCCAGATAGTAGGATATGTACCATGCATGAGGCATTTATTTAAGATGTGACATATAGGACCAGAAATGTAGTCGTCTGCAAGACCCAGCACCTTACTGTCCAGCATGTCGTGCCTATTGCGCTGTGGTCCGGAAGAGCTTTCAACAACTTCCTAACCACACTCTCTTCCACACTTTTAAACTGAAAGGTGCACCTCTTACTTAGCATTATGTCATTTTTTATAAGTTCAAAAGTATTGGAAACTGTGTTGTTCATATTTTGCCTAAGTACCCTTACCTTGTTTATGAAAAAATCATTAAAGTAATTAGCTATATCAAGTGGTTTGGTTAGAAACCTGCCCTCTGATTCCACAAAAGAAGCAGCTCCAGTAGCCTTTCTCCCCATTATTTCATTTAGTGTTCGCCAGAGTTCTCTGCCATCTTGCTTTACAACGTTTATTCTATTCCTATAATATTGTTTTTTCATAGATTTATTCAGTTTAGTAACTTGATTCCGCAATTGACAATATCTTAATCTATTCTCAACTGAACCAGACTTCGTCAATATGGATTTAGCTTCATCTCTTCTGTTCATGTTTTAAAGACTCATTCAACCGTGGAGCTGGTCTGGAACTGTACACTTCCTCATTGGAGCATGTTTATCAACAATCCTCATAAAGATGTTCATAAAGATATGCAAGGAGGCCTCTGGCTCAAGAGGAGTGTTCACTTCAGTCCAGTTTGTATTTCTAACATCTTCCAAAAAACGGTCAGGAATAAATTTCTTAATTTTGACCTTACATTTAGGGACCTTACCCCTTGGTCGCACTGCGCGCGCGCATCGCGCACGGCTTCTTGGGCGCTTGGGTGGTCGCACTGGGAGCGTACTTCTCCTCCTCTCTCCGCGGGTTACATGCTGCTATTCCGACATGCCGCTATTTCGACATTGACTTCTAATTGTCGGAATAGCGGCATTAACATTATTTTTCAAGCGTCCCACTATTCCGACATTTTTTTTTTCATTGTCGGAGTAGCGGCACTTTACTATTTTTCAAACATTCCGCTTTTCCGACATTGATTGATTACCTTATAGTCAGACGTGTCCTTCTGATTTTATTTTATTTTTTCATCTGAGACACTGTTTCTCATACACAAATACATAGGCCTATTAGAGAAGAAAAAACAAACCCTCCAAGTTTAAAAACACACAGGCAGCTGAGATTTGGGAGGTTTTTGTTTTTATTGTAGCTTGTTAAAATGCAAGATCATTTTTCTGACTGATTTATTGCCCGATGCCGTGCATCTAGCTTTCTTTCCCCCACCCTCCGCCCGTTGTCTTCGTTGTCACTTTGTTGTCACTTTGTTGTCACTTTGTTGCCGCTCCACAGAGCGCACATGGCTAATTAATATGCACGTGCTGACCATATATGGTTGTGTCTAGGCATTCCGGGGGCGGAGGTGTGTTCACGTGCGCAACTGCGCACCATTCTTGGATCCAGTTTGATTTATCAAAGAGAAATTGTGGAGAGTTGTGCACAGTTTGATAGATCTGAAAAAGGTGTAAATATTTTGGGTGTCTTTTCCCCGTAGGCCTAAGCAAAAAATTTAGTAGCAGCAGTTTTACACTGCTTACTTACAGTTTTGATAAATGAGGCCCCAGGCCCTAAGCCCAGAGACGCTGACAGCTGCAGCTCCGCGGCTCATCCGCCGCGCTGTCCGTGGTGCTGAAGGTGACAGGTTAACTTGACAAACAAACTGCAGCATAGTTCTGTTTGTTTATCATGTGTGTCAGTTTTGTTTGTGACTTGATAGTTTAGTTGTTGAGATTAAGAACATCACTCCCTCATCAAACCAGTGATAGGCATGCTGAAAAGAAAAGAGAGAGAGAGACGCGCCTGGGTATCGCAGCTGTAAAAAAGAAAAAGAAAAAAAAGAAAAAAAAAGACGACGTGTCGGAATAGCGGTATCAAAAAGTGTCGGACTACCGGCATGTCTAGATAGAGGGATGTCGTAATAGTGGGATGTCTATAGAGACATGTCGGAATAGCGGGATGTCTGAATAGTGGGCGGACCCCCTCTCCGCGCCGGTCAGACATCGACTGCAGTCGTTCATACTCGTATTCACTCGGTTTTCCACACACACGTCATTTTAAACATGTGTGTGTGTGTCTCATGTGCAGACGCAATGGTCAAATATGTATAGATGGACAAGCAACAACTTAGTTAATCATCATTTAATTATTTTATTTTGAAAATTGACCGGATTCTCTCGCCTTTTCTGTGCCCGACTTCCTGTCTGGTACGATCTGGTCTATCCAGCTTGACAGACGGCTCTCTCGGCGCTCGCGGCTTGCGTGAAAAATAGAAATGAACCGATCTGAAGCGCTGCAGGTGCACGCACTGCGCTCCACAGCGTGAGATGTGCGACCAGGCAGACCGGTTAACATGTGCGCCGATCTGAAACTGCCTCCGCTCCAGGGCGCTGCGCTTCGGTTCCCGGTTCAGTGCGACCAGGCTGTTAGTCTTCCTGATGATTACTATCAGGTTATGGTCACTGAACCCCACAGGCAGAGAGACTGATTTAGTGCAGCGATCAGGGGTATTTGTATAAATACTGTCAAGACAAGTGGCAGTTGTGTGGCCAAAACAATTAGTGAAGACTCTCGTTGGTCTAGAAATAATCTGTGACAGGTTACAAGCATTGATTAATGATACTAACTTCTTTTTCATTGGGCCCAAGTAAGAACATTTCACCATTCACATCTGCAACTCTGTCAATCAGCTCACACAAGTCATCTAAATACTGAGTATTGGTTCCAGGAGGCCTATAGCAGCAACCTATTAGAATTGGCTTTAGATGAGGAAGATGTACTCTAACCCATAAGAAGTCCAGATGATTGGGCATGAACTCAGCACACAGTGTCGCAGGGAAATCATTTTTGATATTGCTATGCCACCCCCATGTCTATTTCTGTCCCTCCTAAAGATGTTATAGCCATCTATGGATACTTCAGCATCGTGAACAGTGACTTCCAGGTGGATCTCCGACACAGCCAAGATGTGAATGGTGTTTTCCTGAGTTAGATTATTAAGCTCATGTATCTTATTTTTTACCCTACAGACATTCAGATGGGCAATTACCAGGCCCTTTGCAGACATGTTGAACTTCATGATTAATGATATAACCTTACATGGTGCACAATATTAATCTGTTTACAAAAGGTCATGGGAAGTGATGAGGTTTAAAATGTCTGTTATGAGTGAATTATCATCACTGGTATTTGTCTAGTTTGGTGATGTCTCTGATAACCAGTACCTTTGCCTCCTTTGAGTATAATGAGAATTTTACAGTTAGTTGTCCACGTAGATTGGATTTTGTTTTGTTTCCTCAGCAGACGGGCCTGTCTTGCGATATCAGAGTTTTTCTTTGTCAGATGTTCATTGATGTACACATTAGTTCCCTCCAGCTTTCTCCCCTGCCGGAGTCATGCGATTTTTTGTTTTCTGTTCACAAAGCGAATAATTATGGCCGGGTTGTCATGATTTCTGCTTTTAGTCCAGTCAGTTCACTGACTGTTACTGTTGTAGATCTTAGATCTTTGATCCACAACTGAACCTGATTGATCTTCACTCAGAACTTGAACCACACTGTAAAAAAAAACCCTCTTCTTCTTTTATTCTTTATTCAGATTGAGGAACTGCAGTTCATCAGAGATCAGCTGTTCTTCTCTGGACTCAGCTCTGAAGTCCAACCCCTCCCACCTGAGACACCTGGACCTGAGCTGGAACCACCTGCAGGATTCAGACCTGAAGGATCTTTGTGCTCTTGTGGAGAATCCAGACTGCAGACTGGAGACTGTGAGGTCAGTAGAGGGATGGATCAGTCCATGCTGCTCTCATCTCTGTTGTCATTCTCAGTGTAGATTATGTTGGCAGGTGCTGTAGATGTTCCGGAGTGAGGCACCAATGACCTTTCTTCCTGCACTACAGGGTTTTTCAGTTGCAGGTGGTTCAGTTTCCAAACCACACAGTGATGCAGCAGGTCAGAGTGTTCTCAGTGTCTCAGTGTCAAAGTATATATTTTTGGGGCTTTTTTGCCTTTATTTGATAGCACATAGTGAGTTAGACAGGAAAGGGGGAGGCAGAGAGAGGGGGAATGACATGCAGGAAAGGGCTGCCCGACGCGGGATTCGGGATTGATTAGGATTAGTTAATTCAGCTGGGTGAGTCTGATCCTGGATCATCACAGTTTGGTTTCATAAAACAAACTCAAACAAAACCTGATTATTTCCCTCTGATTCTGTTGTGTTTGTTCCTACAGCATTGGTGAGGGAGAGGTGATTAAAGCTTCCAGAGACAAAACCTGTGAGTACTGAACCTCTGTCTCCTCCTCATCAGTCTGACTGCGAAATGAGTCTGGGCTCACCCAGGATGGGCAGACTGAAATGGGCAGATATGAAAAACATGGAAATGGTTAACAAAAGCTGATGGAGGCAGCTTCTGGTGGGAGGGAAGGAAGGGAGAGCAGGCCAGCTTAATGGGAGGACTGGATGGTAGACTGGTTCATGGGAAGGGAGGGCAGGTCAGTTTAACAGAAGGGGAAAGGGGGGGAAGGGGGCAATGCAGGTGGCGGCTGGTGCAGAGAGATGGAGCTCCAGTGGATCTGTGGAAACACAGAGAGAGTGAGACACACCAAGGCCAAACTACAAGGTGCAACAGATAATGAGGAGGAGAGGAGAGAAGAGGAGGAGTGGAGAGGAGAGGAGAGGAGAGAGAGAGAGTACATATTGGATGAATAAATATGACGACTATGTCATCCACTATACCTGTTTTTGATTAGCAAACTGCACAAAACTGCAAAAATGTATTTTATTTCCAAGAACTGCAGTCATATTTATGTGTTATTACATTATCGGCACCAGTTATTACATTTTCAAAGGGTTTTTTCATACGAGGCCAATGACGTAATAACCAGCCAATCATGTAATAACTTATTACATTATTGGCAAAAAGTTTTTACGTTATTGGCTCAAACATGTTATTACATTATTGGCACGTTATTACATTATTGGCTTTATTACATTTAAAATGGCCAAAATTATTACGTTATTAGCAGTTATTACATTATTGGCCGTTGTTAACGAGTTTCAACTAGGGCCGGGACTTTAACGCATTAATTACGATTAATTAATTACACAAAAATTAACGCGTTAAAAAAATTAACGCATTTAATCGCACTTATTTTAAAAATTATTATTTTTATTTTTTTTTCAAATTTTTTTTTTCAATTTTTTTTTCTTTTCTCACGTGTGTCTGCGTGCGGTGCGCCCGCACGCGAGAGAGGCGGCAGTTTGAGAGGCTGACTGGCAGAGATGAGAGCTGGTGAAACGCTAGCATGGTTATTTAAAACACCATCTCTGATCTCTGCCTGCACATAGATACACAGACACGGGCGCACGCTAAATGCGCTATATCGCGCTAATTGCTCAGCTGCAGCGCTATATCTATGACCTGTCACTGTCACAGGTGCATCTCATCTCATTATAATAGGACTTCACCCTCAGAGCTGTCTGTCTTCAGACTGTCCTGACCTGTCCCTGAACATCACACAGGGACAACATGGAGCTGCCTGTGTGATTGGTTACTGAGTTTTATTAATGTTTACATCAGGGTGAGTTCAACAAATCAGTTTATGCTACTGTGATTTAAGTAGCCTAGTTAAATACTACAGTAATCATCATAGTGTAGTGGAAGGAAAGACCATTTAATCTGTATGTATCAAATATCGATTAATGAATTAATCGATAATTTGCATCTCTAGTCTGTTGGTCTTGGTTAAGTACCACCTTGAAGCTTACTGTATGTATTCAGTCATTCAATGATATACTAAAATCCATGTGGAAAAAAAAAGTGCTTCTCACTGTTCTCAGGTCAAATATTTATATGCGATTAAAATGTGATTAATTGCGATAAATTAATTACAAACCCTCTAATTAATTTGATTAATTTTTTTAATCGAGTCCCGGCCCTAATATATATATATACACACATATACAAACTATCACCTATATAGTATATGCATATATATGTACACATATACACACACTCTCATATAAAAGAAATACAGTTCATAAAATGTCAATTAGTGCAGATGTTGCAGATGTTGTGCCCGTCCCACCATCCCCCCCCCCCCTGCTGTTGTACAGTCTGACTGCCCTGGGCACAAAGGACTTCCTCAGTCTATCTGTGGAGCAGGTTTGATGCGTTATCAAAAATTAAAAGCCGTTTGCAGTGCCTTGCACATGCTGCAACTTAACCGACACCGACACACAGCCTCCTTTAAATGCACCGAGAAGTCCTGACAATGAATAACATAAGTCATCCAACCAAATTAACTCTACAGGATAACAATAACAGGAAAGACAGTCAGAAATATGCCACATATAATTTTATTTTATTTTATTTTTTTTAGCTGAGCTAAAACTCAGACACTGTTGCTTTGGAGTTGGTCGTCCTCCTCCTCAGCAGACTTTGCTACCAGGGTGATAGAGTGGTGCTTGGATACAAGATGTTTTTTTAAAATTGGAAGTGGATTTTTTTGCGGTCGTCAGAATCTTTTCACCAACGCAGAGTGTGCATTTTAACGTTATGTTCTTGTCCTCTTCGCTGGTGAATTGAAAATAAAATGCATACTTCCACAATGCAAAAGCTGTCCTCTCTGCCATCTTGCCGGGTGTGCGAAAATACTCACACACACACACACACACACACACATACACACACACACACACAGGGACATGTAGGTCGGCAGGGCACAGACCCATCACAGCGCAGCGCTGCACCTCCACTGACACATCCGCAGGTGGCACAGTACTGTCTGACAAAAAGCAGACTGCAGTCGGGATTTTCCTTTCCTTATCCGGAGAAATTCTTAAAATAACGGATTACTTTAAAAAAAAAAAAAAGTAACTGATTGCTTAACGCACGAAACGCGTTACGTTACACGTTACCCGAAAAAAGTAATTAGAGTACTCTAACCCACAACACTGATGGGGCCCTTAGAGTTGGCCCACATGGGCTTTCCATGTGGGGCTCATGTTAAGTGACCCATATGAGACCCACTTAAACCACCTCCTTCTATCCCATGCCCACTTTGCCAACTCATATCCCCTATGGGACCCATGTGGTCAGCCCACGTGGGCTTCCTATATAGGACCCATGTTACTGAAACCATATGGGGCCCAGATAATTTGCCCAGTTTAAGCCCATGCCCACTCTGTACCCATGCTGCCCCTTTGTAACCCATATGAGGCCCACATGTACAGTACATGTTGGCTGGGAATAATAGATGTAATATAAGACAAAAATTAACTGTTGGATTTTCAAGCATGTATTTTGATATGTCTAACTTAAATAATCACTTTTGTGATTTTCTGAGATTTTATCAAGATAATATACTTTTTTATTGTGATATATAGGTCCTAAATGACGGGCGGTGCGTGGCGAAGTGCGTAAAGCGGCTGCCCCATGTAGAGGCTACAATCCTCACCGCAGATGGCCCCGGCTCGAATCCCGCGTCAGGCAGGCAGCCCTTTCATGTCATTCCCCCTCTCTCTGCCTCCCCCTTTACTGTGTATCTCTACTATGTACTATCAAATAAAAAAGCCAACACAAAATGACTTTTAGAGTGATTGTAACACCTAGTCCTATTTTTTATTTTTTTATTTTTTTTATATTTTGGCGTTTTGCCTTTTTATTTGAGAGTGCACAGGGGGAATGACATGCAGGAAAGGTCTGCCCGACACGGAACTCGAACCGGGGGCCGCCTGCGGTGAGGACTGTAGCCTCTACATGGGGCGGCCGCTCTACCCACTGCGCCACGCACCGCCCCACCTAGTCCTATTTTTGGACTGAACTGAACTATTGACAGACAGCTGCATGAGCCACATGGTCAGGTGGAGTTTATTTCTGACTTCCATATGATAAAGAGAAGAATAGCAAACACTGATTTCTGAAATATTCCATATTTCTTCTCTTTGAACAGGTGACTCAAAGCTGAAGGGGCATGACACAAAGCCAAAGGTCTCTGAGGACAACTCAATGCTGAAGGTCTCCGAGGATGACTCAAAGCTGAAAGCCCCTAAAGATAATTCAATACTTAAGGTCTCTGAGGATGACTCAAAGCTGAAGAGGTTTGATGAAGACAGCTTGAAGCCTAAGGACAATGCAAAGCTGAAGGTGAGAGAAAAACATTGTAACCTGATTTTCCAGACAGACTTATTAAGGGCTCAACAGAGAGGAAAACAATTAGGGCCGGGACTTTAACGCGTTAATTACGATTAATTAATTGATTACACAAAAATTAATGCGTTAAAAAAATTAACGCATTTTAATCGCACTTATTAAAAAAAAATTCTATATTTTTTTTTTTTCTTTTTTCCTCACGTGTGTCTACGTGCGGTGCGCCCGCCTGCGAGAGAGGCGGCAGTTTGAAAGCTGGTGAAACGCTAGCATGGTTATTTAAAACACCATCTCTGATCTCTGCCTGCACATAGATACACAGACACGGGCGCACGCTAAATGCGCTATATCGCGCTAATTGCTCAGCTGCAGCGCTATATCTATGACCTGTCACTGTCACAGGTGCATCTCATCTCATTATAATAGGACTTCACCCTCAGAGCTGTCTGTCTTCAGACTGTCCTGACCTGTCCCTGAACATCACACAGGGACAACATGGAGCTGCCTGTGTGATTGGTTGCTGAGTTTTATTAAAGGGGACCTATTATGCTTTTCCAGCTTTTCAGACTTTTATATATGTTTAAAATGTTGGATAATGGTTTTAGAGGCTGTGGAAGTGTCATATCATGAGGTTAATGCATTTGGAGGTAAACCCTGCTAGATGATTGGGATTTCTACTGACTTTTTAAATTATATTTATTATTTACTCGGTTGCACTGACTTTTTTTTGACATGAGGTCTCCCCTACATGGTCATGCCGAGGTCTCTGCTCCAGCCGGCCCCGCCTCCTCCCATGCTGCTGTGTTGTGGCCTGGGTCACAGCGGAGAGCGGAGTGGACTACTTCCTGCCTCTTCCCTGCATGTTTTAGCGCTGTAGCGTCACTTTACTGAGTTTTATTTAGAAGTTTACGCCGACGTTTCATGTAAGTGAAGCTGTACCTGTGTGAGCAGCGACGTACCGCCGGGGCGACGTTGTTCGCCAGACCGATGTAACGCTGGACCGCCGGAGCACCGGAGCTCTGGAGCTGCAGCGGCTCCTCACACAGGCAGAGCCCGTCTGCAGGCCTCCTTGGCCGGGCAGGCGTCCGTGCTCATCGCGGTAGAGAAAACCCTCGCTAATAAACATGCCCGCAGGTTTTTTAGACGGTTATCACCGTGTGGTTATTCTTTTTAGGAGATAAATGTTGGTCTCATTGATGAAATCTTACAATTGTGGCAGTTGAATTAGTTTGAATGAAAAGTGAAGCTGTGAGAAGGAGGAGGAGAGAGAGGAGCAGTGCTGCGGAGCTCTGTAGTCTATGTGCACAAATCACCACATTTACATCAATAAATAACTGTTTTACAATGAACTGACCAGTCTGCATATATTTTTAATTTATTTTATTAAGTTATATTACATGTTACACGGTTACAGTAGCCTACATGGCAAAGACTACTCTAAACCATCTTTGGTTAGGGTGAGACTAGGTCATGGGCACATTTCATTACACAATGTAGACTGGTCAGATGCATACTGCAGATTTAGCTTTTGTTTGCATAATACATTTTGGCCAAATCAGTATAGGTACTAGTAGTAGACATCGTCATGGTAACGCAATGCTGAGGGAGTGGTTCATTTGCATTTAAGGGGAGGGGCCACTGAAACAGACCGTTTTGCAGAGCCCTGTTTTTGAGAATGCTGTGATGTTTGATCTTTGGGGTATTTTGACCGAAGCAGGTCACAGACATGTCTTTAAGACACCCAGGAACTATTTTAGCTTGTGCAAAAAGGAGCATAATAGGTCCCCTTTAATGTTTACATCAGGCTGAGTTCAACAAATCAGTTTATGCTACTGTGATTTAAGTAGCCTAGTTAAATACTACAGTAATCATCATAGTGTATTGGAAGGAAAGACCATTTAATCTGTATGTATCAAATATGGATTAATGAATTAATCGATAATTTGCATCCCTAGTCTGTTGGTCTTGGTTAAGTACCACCTTGAATGCTTAAGCTTATGTATTCAGTCATTCAATGGTATACTAAAATCCATGTGAAAAAAAAATGCTTCTCACTGTTCTCAGGTCAAATATGCGATTAAAATGCGATTAATTGCGATTAATTAATTACAAAGCCTCTTAATTAATTTGATTAATTTTTTTAATCGAGTCCCGGCCCTAAAAACAATATTCAGAGAATATCTCCTGTGCTGGTAACAACAATGAGATCTTCAGTGTAGAAACAAACTCATACTTTAGCTAGTTAAGTGGTTTCAGTAAGCACTAGACAAGTTGCATAGTAATAATAATTTATTCTATCCATGTTCTTCCACTTTTCTGGGGCCTGGTCTCAGTGGCAGCAGGTCAAGTAGAGAGTTCCAGATATAACGATCTGTCTGTTGATCTCCCACAACATCCTACCTTCACCCATGCACAAGACCCCAAGATACCCCAACTCCTTCACTTGGGGCAGCAACTCAACACCCCAAAACCAGAGAGAGAAGCAGTGTTTTTCTGGCTGAAAAACTGTTTTCCTCTTCTCGGCTAAGCCTTGAGATCCTGCCCAGGGATATCATGAATAGGATTGTGAACAAGGGACAACTTTGGTGAAGTCCAACTTAGACTGCAAATATGTTTGTGAGAATACAGACACATCTCCCTCTTTGGTTGCACATGGACTGAATGACTTGTAGCAACAAGCGTGTCACCTCATAGTCCTGGAGGACGCCCCACAGAGTGTACAGGGGGGAAATGGTTGTATTCCTTCTCCAAGTCCTCAATACACTTGTAGACTAGCTGATCAAACTCCCAAAGCCCCAACAGAGCTCCTGCAAAGGTAAAGAGCAAGTCCTTGAGGGGATGAAGGGAATACAGAAAATAAATAAGTACATAATGTATAGTTGCTCACACAAAAGAAAGGCAGCTCAAACTATGCCAACAAGAAATGTCATAGATCAAGTGTTTCACATGAAAAAGGTATAAAATTAACAGAAAACCAAATTAACAATGATAACCTAAAGGATGAACGTATTAGATTATAGTTATTTGACAAAACATTTGTCATTTCTCTGTTGAACCTGCTGCTTCTCAGATGCAGTCTGTAAATTATTACAATGGCATCAAATCCCTGTCACCCTGTCAGTCCCCTAAGACTCTGTCCACTGTGCCTCAGGTCACTCAGGACTGTGAAACAAATCTGTTGGCTTCACTCAACACAATATATTTTTAACTGTAATAAACCAACTTACACAGTTTCTCTCTGAATTGCAGCAGTCAAGCTTCACACCTGAACTGGAAACTAAATCTGCACAAGTCTCATACAGGTAAACATGCAATAAACCCACTCATCAAAGTTTTTTCCAAAGTACTTTCCTCTTCCTTCACAGCTTCTCCTGAGCCACAGCAGATGTGTCTCTGCATCGTTGGTCTCATGGTCGACTGTCTGAGAGACAAGGTATAGAGGCCGATGCACACCTAAAAAGAATCTTTAAAAGACAGGTGCGTTGGAGCATGGGATTGGAGTCAAAAAGGAAAAAAGGTGTCCCGCACACTGTCCAATCACTTGCAAAAAACTTTATTATAAAAGAAACGTTTCGGTCTTCAGGACCTTTTTCAAGTAGAGATTTTCTTTTTTTTTCTTTTTATAAAAGAACACATTACAGGCAAATATATGGCCTACCATGTCTGAGATAGCCAATCAAAGGCTGGGTCAGTGGGGGGTCCCGGAAGGTCCTACTAGCCTCGCATCACCAGGCTCTTCAGACAAGCGAAGAGCCTCGGTGTCTGTTACCTCCGAATTAGTCTGCATTCTGGTTCCTGTCTGTAGCGGATACCGAAATCACCAAATTCACCAAAATAAAAGTATTCACCAACATAAAGCTTATAAAATAAACATTAACTTGTAATACAATAAAAGCAAAATCTTAACTTAATGGCTTTCTTGTAAATTATATTCCTTAAATTAAAAGAGTTTTACCGCATTTTATTAGCTTGGTGCTTTTATTTTGAAGGAAAGGTCTGTCTCTCTCGCCCTGGATCCGTTTCCTACCAAAACAGCGAGTCAACAGCCCCAGGTCCTACAGCTGTAGTCAACTAGTGGTGATTTGTGCAGCTCCACCCAGGGGAGGTGCCTACAGACTCAGTGAGTGCATGGACAAGCAGTGAGCCTGTGAAAATAATTAAAAGTACAACAGGCAGACACACATGTGAGTGAGAGCTCACATGTGTCTCTCTCTGTAGCAGCACAGAGGGTAACCCACAAATACATACAAATACAATAGTAGGCAAAAAAAACAACTTACAAATAAAGAAATGCAAATACTATAATGTAAATATTATTTTAGAGAGAGATATATTTTTTATTTTAAACAAACATAACAGTGCATGGAGAGAAAGAGAATAATCATAGTAAGACCACGCCTGGCATCATAATAGCAGGGTAGGGGTCAGGAGGGGGAGGTCCAGGAGGGCTTCAATACCTGGTGATAGAGGCATGCAATGATTAGCAGATAATAATAAATAAAGTCTTTGCTATGCTGATCATAGAATACATGCCACTTATCACTAAGCACAAAATTACATCATCACATTTAATAAAAATTCATCATTAAGGCCTTTAGGGGATAATGTTTGTAGGGTAAAGATCCAGAATGCTTCATGTCTCTTCAAGATAAGATCATGATCACGACTGTCTGAGAGAAAATCAGCTGGATCAGCTCTCAGTCAGCTGATTCAGGAGGAACACGATGTTTTAGCCAATGTTGAACCTTTTTCATCTCAGGGCTGGAGGTGGTCACTCAGCCTTCTGTGTCCCACAGGTTCAGGTGTCCTGGTCTAGGAAAGTTCCAGTGTTCTTCAACTGGACTGGTGTTTGTTATGGCCCAGGAGGCGGAGCTGCTCTACAGGACTGTCCAATGGGATGAGAACCTCCTCCACAAAGTTGGCAGGATGGCTGCAGGACCGCTGTTCAGTATCCAGTGTCCTGAGGATGCCGTCCATCAGCTCCACCTCCCACATTGTGAAACAAAAGATGGTGAGCAAGTGATTGTGTTTGTTAGAGCAACGGTGGGGAACTAATGATATAACTTAAGGTCGTGTGACCATGTAATTGACGTGTACAATGAATAAATGAATGAATGAATTTTTTATTTTTGTGTCATGCCACCACTGTGGCCCATCCCATATGAGATTACAAGACACGTTTGATGAAAGACTAAACAGTCCTTCCTTGGTGTTACCTGCCACACTAGCAGGGGTGGAAAGAGTACCAAAAAAATCTACTCAAGTAAAAGTACAGTTACCTTGATGAAATTTTACTCAAGTAAAAGTAAAAGTACTGGTGTAAAAATCTACTCAAGTAAAAGTAAAAAGTAGTTCATTTAAAATTTACTCAGAGTACAAGTTACTTAGTTACTTTTTTTTTTTTTTTTTTTGGGGGGGGGGGCTATAATGGCCAGAGATTGGCCTCACATTCTCTGTGCATGTCTCTGTGTTCCAAATTTGTCCCTTCTCCATCGATACACTGGTCTCCATCATCTTTTAGCTCGTGTGGCACCAACTTGATTCTGACCTTCTGACACTGCAGTTGTCCAGAGCCAATCAGATGGACAGTTACAGTTACTGGCCTAAGGTTGTCACGATCATGATCATGATCATGATACTAACATTTTCAACTCAATATCGATATTAAGGAAAATATTCGATACTCAATACCATTTTCAATACGGATAAAAAAAGGAAAGAAAAATCTCTCTCTCCCTCTTTCACTCACACACACCTGTTTTTTTTTACTGTCTTTCCTGTCTGCTCTCAAGGAGGAGGAGGAGGAGGAGGAGGAGGAGGAGGAGGGGGGGGGTTACTGTAGGTTCTCTCTCTCTTGCCTCTTTACTGTAACTGCTCTGAAGCAGTGGGCTGCTTGTCTGTTCCTCTGAGCATGGCCATGGATCTGACTGGGCTCCTACATTTAACTCAACGGACTGCCGGTCCGGCCTTCAGCCCCGGTGTGTCTGGCACGGTCACCATAAACGTAGCCGAATAGATGGACATGCCTGATAACGTTGTCTTTAATCATTAAAGTCAGCTTTTAACCGCTAGCTGTGGCTAATGGCTAATATTAAGACGACAACATAGCGACGAGCCCTGTTATGCACTAACTCACGTAGCGGTGAGGGGGAAAGAGGTGTGTACCTGCTGCTGGGTTAGGCGTCTGTGAAGGGACAGAGAGAGAGAAATCGAGGCGGCAGCGGCGTAGCTACCTTTGACAACCCACACAGAGTTATATATTTTTTACTTTGTAACGGAAGCTATTTAAAATGTAACTAAGTAAATTTCTTCCAACAATATGTACTCAAGTAAAAGTAAAAGTACTGATTTTAAAAATTACTCAAAAAAGTACAAGTACA
This sequence comes from Trachurus japonicus, assembly GCF_045865225.1. Taxonomy (NCBI): domain Eukaryota; kingdom Metazoa; phylum Chordata; class Actinopteri; order Carangiformes; family Carangidae; genus Trachurus; species Trachurus japonicus. Next base: position 11,223,778 of record NC_140924.1, read on the forward strand.
CATAAAAGCTACTTAATTACAGTAACTTGAGTAAATGTAACTCGTTACTTTCCACCCCTGCACACTAGTGTGACATAAACAATTTAAGAGTACTCAACTATATATCGCTCTTCGTCTCAATGCCCAAGCCTTTTCAAGAAATAAAGAAAATGCTAATATTCACCTACTTCACCAGCCTCCTGATTAATTTCCTGATGTTGACAACAGTGACTGAAATGATCAATACTGTTGTAATGAGGTTGTTGTCTCTCTGTTTCCACAGCTCTTGAAAAAGGAGTTCTGCTGTCTGTTGCCCACATCACTGATGATGGAATGAGCTTCATCAAGCCACTGGAGATCACAGACACTCATGTGATCATTTCAGTCCCTCATCTTTCTGCCTTTGGCCTGGTCTGGATTCAGGATCTTATATGGAGGTGGTGGAACAACATGAAATCAGTTCGCAGCCAAATTCTGCTGTTCCAGCAACCAAACCTCACGGCACGTGAGCAAAGCCTCAATGTGCATCTGCTGCCTTATAACGTCCCTGTGGGTGAGGTAAGGCTACAGACTGAAGTGTTAGAGATTCACTTTGATTCACTTTCCAAACTCATCACTAACAGACCTGATGACGTGAACTAACACGTCCACTTTGTTTCATGGACACTGTGTCTCGGTGTCGCCCTGCCACCAATCAGCAAGTCCTACACAAACATTCACATGAACTCAAGGATGAAAGTCAAAAATCATTGTGATCTCAGAAAGGACTCTCTCTGTCCTGTAGGTCCAGCCCAGTAGAACCAGTCTGTCTGTTCAGGCTCAGGCCCGACTGTAATGAAATGATGTGATTGTTTTCCAGGTGAAGGCGAGGCACGACGACTGTGTGTTCATCAAGATGGCTTCCGAAAGCACACTCATTAAAAATAAAACTTACACAGTTCACTGTCCGCACGCCAATACAGTCCAGCCTAAGGTGAGTGTTTCAGACTAAGGGCCTTTTTCCTTCCCCCCCCTAGCCCTAAATATTTGGCCTAACCCTATATATTTGCGCGTTCTCGTGTAGGGGTAGGGTGTCCCATTACTCTAAGGAGGAAGGGGAAGTGCGATTTTGCCCTTAAAATCAGCCCTCAAAATGTAGTGAGGTCCGATGCGGGCTTAAAACAAAGTGGAAGATGAAATTACCCGTTGTCACGCTCGATCACCGTTTAGTCAAATCCGAAATGCTTGAAGGAACATTACTATTTCTCTCTGTGTGTGTGTGTTTTGTGTTGCTATGTGTGGTATTTGCAGCTGACAGGGACAGTCCGGCAGCAGCAAAGCTAATGGCGGTAGCTAAGCTAACGGCAGCAGCAAAGCTAACGGCGGCAGCATCAGGACGTCAGCTGTTAAAACCCTCCCGTTGTCGGACACGACATGAAACTACTCCAGTTAGCTCAGTCATGTTGTAACTAGGATATCCGCTGGAGAAAATATTTTTACATGGACCGTTTATTGAGTCACTGAGTTATTAAAGTTAAACAGGTAGCTAACCGTTAGCCTGGCTAATCTCTGATAACCATGACTAATTACAAAAATTGTTTAGACGGAGATAAACAAACACAGCCAACGCAACAGGCAACACAACAGCTGGAACCGCCGGCATTTTTCCTGAATGAAAATAGTAGCACGCTCCACCGGTATAATTGTAAACATGTGACGTATGTTATCACGTTCGCTACGTTCACTACACTAGTGGTGTCCCATTTCCATAGGGAAAGATTTTCAGCCACTTTCCCTCAACGAGGGGAATTTACGGTTGAGGGCACTCAAAACCAAGTGGAAGTTTTAAGGGGGAGAAATGGGGGGTCATTCCTATGTTCCCACAGCCCTATGTTCCCTCAGCCCTATGTTCCCTCATTTCTAACTTTAGTTGTCACTGAAAATTAGGCCCTATGTTCCCACAGCCCTTCGGTCCCACCATTGGTTGGGTTTAGGCAATGAAGAAAGGAGTTGGTTAAGTTTAGTAAAAAGACCAGGTAGAGGCTAGACAGGCCAGATAGATAGAGTCCAGATAGGTAGAGAGAGTCCAGAGGGAACATAGGGCTGTGGGAACATAGACATGCTCCCAGAAATGGGACAGGGCCTAAAGCTGACATGATTCCTCAAACTGCTGTCACTCACCTGGAGACACTGACACAGGTGCTGTTGCTTTTCAGAAAAAAGACTTTGACCTGGACTATGGACCAAATTACCACCCGACGTTTCAGATCTTCCTGCTCTCAAGCACTGAGATGACCCATGTAGAGGTCCGAGATGAAACTGATACAGCTGTGTGGGAGGGTCGTGTTCCTCTGCCAGGTAAAATCTTTATCCGCCTGACGTAGATCGGACTGATGAGTGGTGTCTTTGTTCTTATTGGGCCTCAGATCATTTTCTGTCTGCTTTTATTCTGTGATCCATTCTTGTCGAACAGTGAGTCAAACTATTGGGAAACCGTTCAGAGTAGAACCAAGCAGGAAGGAGCTGAAAGGACCTTCAATAAAATAAGGAGTATAAATGTTTGTGCTCAGTCCTCCATCAGGTCCTGAATCAGTCGTCCCTCTTCTGACCGGCCCTTTTGCCTTTAGGTGTTTCTCAGATACTTCACTTTCTCCAAGTTCTTGTTGATGTGTCTGTAACTTGTGAGACTGTCACACGTCGTCATCCCAGTGTCAGAGCTATTAAAGGGATACGCCAACATTTTTTTTGTGTGTCTTGCCTCACTCCCGAGTCCATGACCAGCAGATAGACACCATCCTTTCGACTGTGCGTGCAGTAACAAGGGAGATATGGGCAGAGCTGGCACACCACTAATTAGCTTAGCTCAAACACTGGAAGTACATAGGAAGTGTTAGCCTGCCTCCTACCTGAGCCAAAATCAGCAGTCAGAAGCTGATTTCATTTTAGCTCTAAACTCTGTAAATATATCACTTTATCAACATTTCAAACATTTTTAGGTGAGAAAGTAGCCGTTTAGATCAGCAGTGTGTCGCTAATTTGTCTAAATACCAGCTGTTTACAATTTTGTTCGGACGAATTCGGCGCTACTCAAACTAGCCGTTGTGAACAACGCACTTTATTACTTTCACAAAATAAAACGCCCGTTGCCCTTTACATACAGAAAACCATGAGGATAGAATTTGTGCTTTTACTTTGAAATAGAAAGCTAACCTACCCTCGATGTAGCTAGCTTGAACCAAAATAAACCGTCTTTGCTTGAACCCTCCGTTTTGACCGATCTCGTCCCGTTACCGGCATTTGACTGCTCAAGATGCCTTACCGGAGAGTTTTGTCAGAGACGAAGGTCGGCCTGCCGGTTTCCGTTTAGAGTTGCTTAAGAGTATCTCTGATGACTTTAGGTGGAGGCAAGCTAACACTACCTATACACTTCCAGCATTTGAGCTAAGCTGCCCATATCTCCCTTGTTACTGCACGCACAGTCGAAAGGATGGTGTCTATCTGCTTGTCATGGACCCGGGAGTGAGGCAAGACACTAAAAAAAAATGTTGGAGTATCCCTCTAAACTCACATCAGAAGTGGTGTTGGATGGACTTTACAGTTGTGGTCGGCCTGGTGTGATCATGGGTAACTTCTGGGTTACTGCTGTAAACCTTTTTTTACAGAGCCCTGAACTGAGACAAGCAAACTGGTGTATACACTTGTAATCAAATTTGCTTCTACAGCACAGATGTGCTTTTTCAACACAAGTATGTTCTAGTTCATCTTCCAGGTCCTCGTCCAGAACCAACTCCAAGTGTCTCAGCAGCAGAGAGGCTGAGGTCTGCTCGAACTGAGTTCGTCGAGAGAGTGTCTGAACCGAGTCTTCGTAAGCTGCTGGATAAACTCCTGGACTGTGAGGTGGTAACTGACAGTGAAATGGAGTCTGTTGCTGCGATTGCAGACAGGGCAGACAAAGCTCGAAAGGTGATCGACACCATACGAAAAAAAGGAGAAGCAGCTTGTTCAGATCTGATCAGAGTTCTGTGTGAGGTGGATCACTGCCTGTCAACACAGCTGAATCTGAGCTAGAAACAGTCTGTCAGCTGTTTGTGTCTGATACCAGGGGAAGCTAAATGTATTTTAAAGCAGTACTAAAGAACTTTCAGTTTTGGTTGAGTTTGGCGGCGCCTGTGGACCAAAGCGGTAGTGTTTTGCCTGAAGGAAGACTCCATTTCCCATGAACACTAGCGTGAAGCCCTGTAAATATCCTGCATTAAAATTAACAGAAGACATCAAAACTAAGTTTCTGTTTCCAGTGGATCATTTCAAAGTGAAAACACAAACATAATCCATTGCTAAAGTGCCGTTTTGCCTGTTCCCTCCTTGTTGTGACTCGCAAAAGTGAAAGTGAAACTTAAGTGAGAGCAGGGTTCCTACCATGCTCCTCAAAGCTGCTTAGTGCCAGTGAAAGAGATACAGACCCCCTCAGGCCATGACAGAGGTGTCATTCAACTTGTTGTAAGTCGATGTATCATCACAAAAGTTATGAAAATATTTTATGAAGGTTGAAAAGTTACTTAGTGCTGGTTTAACTATTAGAATTATAAAATGATAAGGGTATCAGGCACATGCAGGGTGGAGGACGATGGGTACTGCAGCACCTGCATCTGATCCTCATCCACAGTCTACTGGTTCATTGCTGTGGGTAACTTGATGATTTTGAATGATTTCCTTGTCATCATTTTAAGAATGGTTTAGGCACCTTCTTATTGACATGTTGGTTTAACATTACATTGCATAATGACAGTTATACCTGATGTTTCTACTATGTGATATTCTAGTTGTTTTGATGTGACATGCTATTTAATTATATTGTGGATCGATTATATTATGCAGACTGTATTTTAAATCCCTGTACATTTATGTATTTTTTCTTTTTCTTTTTTTATTCTCATATTGACTAGACCTGACGATATCACATGACGTGTGTGGTGACCTGTTCACTAATTTAAGCAGGTGCGTTTATTATTGTCCTCATGTCTGATTACATTAAACTGTCACGGGAGCTCTTAACTAGTGTGCGGTCTCCTTCTTTTCCTTACTGCAGCACCTGTCCCTTTGCCCCTTGATGGATATAGGGCTCAAGGTGGCGCAGCCGGCACACTGCAAGTTTCAACTATCAAAAGTTGTCTTTAAAGCAACAGTATGTAGCTTATTTGGCTTTTTATTAGCAAAAATTAAATATTGCTTAAATACGTATACAGAAGTCTAATCACAACCGCATACAAATGAAAGCTTTCTCGTAGCTCAGAATAAGTTATTTACAAATACATAATAGATCATGGATGCACCCACCGCTATCTTTGAATACTGGGTAACACTCTACAATAAGGGTCCCTTAATTAATTATGTATTATTTAGGATTAGGAAGCACATTAATTAATGTAGCTTATTAGTAAGCAGTTAATTAATGTTTACTACTCAAAGTTAGTTAATAAATTTAAAAGTTGAATAATGTAATTAGTTATCATTATGTATGCATTACTCAGCATTAATTAGCACATTAGTGTATTAATGCTTAATAATGTAACATTAATTAAGGGACCCTTATTGTGTTACCGAATACGGTATGCGAAAGCGGACAAACCTGGCTCAAACGCACTATCGACAGTAATTGGTCAAAGATATTGTTATTGTTAGTTATTGCTTTCTCCCTGACTCCGTTGTTGGAGATCTCCCACACAGTAATAGAAATACACTTTTTTTCTACCCCCCTGCTCCGCTCGAGCGCGGCTGAACCCGGCTTGAGCTCACAGGGGCGCGAGGCTGCTGCAGCCGCCGCTCGTGCTGACAGCTGACTGAGGGAGATGCTTTGGTTGGTTTTAGGCAATGAAGAAAGGAGTTGGTTTAAGGTGTACAGAAAAGAAAACTGAATTTGAGCCCACTCTGGATCATAAAATTAATGATAACTCATCTTTCAGACGATGGAGGCCAAACTTTGTGCAAAATTCTATTTTTGAGTAAATCCGGGATGAAAGTGTGTATTTTTTTTTCGCATTGGATAATGCAGGCGCACGGATTATACGTCAGCCTGTACACGATTCACCAGCCACTGATATTGGATCTGCATGTCTAGATAGAGGGATGTCTGAACCCCCAACTTAACTTCTTTCTCTTTGGTAATATACACATTTTTTGAGTATATTAAAATGTGCTTTCTCAACTTCTAAAATTTGGATTTGAGGGGGCAAGACATTTATTTGAGGGGGCACTGCCCCCTCTTGCCCCTGCGTAGAGCCGGCCCCGTTAAAACAGATACACAGAAATTCAGTCTAGAGGACTTAACCCTCTTCATCAGACTCCTCAACACAGTCCTTCATATCAGGCCTTCTTGCTCGTGCTCCATCTGTGGACCATAGGTCAATGGCGGGGTCAGGGTCAAACATGTTGATGTCAGCAGAGATGAGCTGCACTGTGAGGAGGTCTGTTAGGGAGGTAGGGGTCAGTCTGGACCTCCAATCAGATTTAACCTAAATAGAAACATAAAATAAAGAATAGGGGGAAAATGGCAGTGAGGGATTTATTGCTTAGTTTGTTTACACTCAGAGAACAGCTTAAAATGGTAGTGTCTGTATGCAAGTTTACCTGCTTCATGGCACTGAAGCCGCATTCACAGTCAACTGTGGATGCTGGCATGGAAAGCAGTAGGTACATCAGATCAAGTACATCTGGGCAAAGGTCTCTGTGTCGTCTGTTTACTTCAGGCCAGGACAACATTTGTACACTTCCCTCTTGGTACAACCGTGATTTCAAGATGGTCCACTGGTCAGGTATTTTTTCCTCACAGACACCAGCACAATTCAGCACTTCCTTGAAACTCACTCACTCACTCACTCACCCACCCACCCACCCACCCACCGGCAACAAACATCAACTCACTGTAACGACCACCATCATCTTCTTCTTTCCTCGTTGCACTGCATCACCAGGACTCACAGGGTCTAGAGTCAGAGAATGAACTCAGACGACCTGAACAAGACGAAGGGAGACACTGAGGTTAAATACACAGCTGGTGCAATGCAACAGGTGACACACATCAGGTAATCAGGAGCAGGGAGCACACAGGAAGACAGGACAAAATAAAACAGGAACTAAAAACACAGACCACAACAAAAACAGTAACACAACAAACATTAACAGTGAATCCAATGACGATAAGAGAAGAAAACCACAAGCTGGATCCAAACCCTGTGTCTGGTCTGATCAACTTCTGTGACAGAATGAAACAACAACTACAGAAACTAGAACAAAACACCACACTGACTGAAGATGTCGTCTTCTTCCAGTCGTCCTCACAGAGTCAGACTGTTTCCTCACCTTCATCGTCCGTCTTGTCTCTTGGATCAGGAGTTTGGAGATCTCTGGAGTACGGTGGCGTCTCTGTCGTCCTGGTTTTGAGGTCTGGGTCTAGAAAAACAAAGATTTGAAATCATTTACAACTCAACATTAAAAGAAAAATGACAATAAAAGATAAATTAAAAATCTAAACAAACGTACTCACCAACAACAAGCTGAACGACTGCATGCTCCCAGAAAACTGTACAACATGAGGCTTAGATTGAGTTAAATGTTTGGCATCTGTGCTTAAAGAGAAGTAAAGTTTATTACTGGCCTTTTTTTTTTATCTTGCACTCTTGGTTGTTTTTCACAATTAAACTATTAAATCTCACCAGTACTCTATTACAAATTCCCTGCAGTTGTCCAGTAGCGCCCAACAAACATGTTCAGTTTATTCATCTTAATTCAGTTTCCAAAATGTGAGAGACTGATGAGTGTGGAACAGATGGAGACGGACATCCTTTACTTTTCCACACTTTATCATTCCTCATGTTACACTGTAAAGTAATGCAATGTAATGTAAACCATATAAACATGAATATCATATACATAAATAAAAGCCTTGAATTAGATGGTTATTGGTAGAACTAAAATGATCAACTCTGTAAATACTGTGTGTGTATGTGTGTGTTGTTAGTCTGTAGGCCAGAAACCACTTCCTCTCTTCCTGTCAGCTCCAGCTGCTAGAGAGACGGTGTCTGTGATAAAGAACAAAGAGACCTCCTAGAAGTTTAATGAAGAGGACAGATCAGATATTTAGGCAAATGAATAAGATTGTTTAATTGTTTTATTGAAAGATTCTTCTATGAAGAGCTTGTCATAAAATGAATTTTGGGACAGAGTTGATCTGGTTCAGTGTTGTTCTTAAATAGGAAATATGAAAAGGCCTGTTTCGTTTTCCTGTACAGCAACTTGTGGTCGAGCACGTGACCTGAGGAACTGTTTCTTGCATCACCCACTGACTGAGAGTAAAGTCTACGTCTACATGACTAAAGTCTATTTAAGGAGCTAAAGGATATTTTGAAAAGACCGCAATGATCACCTCGTATCTCTCCGTCACTCAGGGTTCATCCAAAATCAAATACAAAGATTCACAATTTCTATAAAATGTTCTCATCAGAGCTGTGTAAAGAAGTTTTGTCCTCGACCTTTGACCTTTGAACACCAAATGCTGAGGAGTGAGGTTTCATCATTTCACTCATTTTTCCATTATTGGCCGATGCTGCTGCAACATTTTAATGCAGCCAGGGAGCTCTCTGCTCTCATTCAGCCCAATGCATTTTTTTCACAGCAGCAGGAGAAGGAGCTCAACTTTGTAACTTGCTGTTAAGTGCTTTTTAATTCATTTTAATTCACCAAAAAATAGTCACAGGTCACAAAAAAGTCCTCTTCTTACTTGGTGTGGCTAATTTCTGCACTTTCCTTACTTTTTTTTTTAAGCAGAAGCCAGTGATCCTCTTATTAAAGGTTTTCTTTGCCCCTCACATACTGTCTCTGTCTGTAGCCTAGTGGTTAGCTCGCTGGGCTGGAGACCTGAAGGTTACTGGTCCAAATCTTGCCTCAACAACAATTATAGTGAATTATTTTCCCAGTCGTCCTCTGTTGACTTCTGATAACTTGCTTCATGTTGAAACTGCTGCTCTCTGCCTGAAATTCACAGAAATTTTCATTGTTAGTCATTCAAGCCTGACTCTCAAGCTTTCTTGGTGATGACAGTGTTTCCAACAGGTGCAGCTTTGGGCTCGTTAACTTCAGAGTGAGACAGAGTGCAGCTCATGCACAGACAACAGTCTTTGCAACTGTGTGTACATTGTGGCCTAGAGGCAGAGTGAAAGTCTACTGACCATGAGGTTGTGGGTTCGATTTCTGGTTCAAATCTTGCCTCAACAACAATTATAGTGAATTATTTTCCCAGTCGTCCTCTGTTGGCTTCTGATAACTTGCTTCATGTTGAAACTGCTGCTCTCAGCCTGAAATTCACAGAAATTTTCATTGTAAGTCATTCAAGCCTGACTCTCAAGCTTTCTTGGTGTTGACACAGTGTGTTTCCAACAGGTGCAGCTTTGGGCTCGTTAACTTCAGAGTGAGACAGAGTGCAGCTCATCAACAGACAACAGTCTCTGTAACTGTGTGTATACTGTGGCTTTGAGGCAGAGTGAAAGTCTACTGACCATGAGGTTGTGGGTTTGATTCCTACCTCGGTCAAACATTTGTATGGTGATCACTATTTGCTAATTCTGCAACAGCGTTCAGCTGCTTTCAGCATTCACACCATTTCCATTCTTGGAAATGCTTTTTCTAGTTAGATGTCTAACTGTATGTTTTGGTTCCCGCTTTGGGTTCTGTCAGAAAACCATGAGGCCTCCGTTGGATTCAAAGGTTAAAAACGAGTAAATAAGAAGGCACAAGACCATCAAGAGTTCAATAAGTAAGTAATCTTTATTCATACAGCACTTTTAACAGATACAAATCACAAAGTGCTTCACAAATAAAAGCAATGGCAAATAAAAGACAATAAATAAGAGAGGAGAACAATAAAAAAGCAGCAGGAGAGGAAGCCGTCAGCTCTAAAACCCTCGTTCAAACTATATGCCCGCTCAAATAAAATCGTCTTAGGTGCTAAAAGAATCGACTGAGTTCAGGCAGCAGCATTTGGCCTGATGACCTGAGACTACGGCAGGGAGTGTGGAGTTGGATCAGGTCAGAGTTTGTTTTTTTTAGATTCTAGAAAGGCGCAGGAATCCAGTGCAGAGACTGTGTGACTCTTTGGTTTCAGAGGGTGGAGGAACAGCGGTAGGTGGGGGTGGGGGTTTCAGCACCACAGACAGCTCATTAGAGGGTCTGATGCTACATTCAAAACTTCAAAACTTTGTAAACACTGTGTACGTGACATTAAATTCATTGGCTCCGTTCACAGTGAAGATCATTGACACTGAAGAGATGACAAAGTAAAGTGTATCACACTAACAGCAAGCAGAATAAACATGTTATCAAAAACTTGATCTACCTCCAAACTCTGTGAATCCTGAGATTTTCTCATCACATTGAAACCTCCTCAACCATTAATTGTATTAATTTGTAGCTGCATAGCGATGACAGTTTGTTTTAATTGAGCTGCAGTGTAGACAGTTTTCTATACAAAAATATAAAATTTATCAAGTTTCCAGTAAATTATTGAAACCAGAAATGATATAATTAACAATAACAACAAAAGTACCAAGAACAAAACAGACAACAAGAGAAACATTAACAGACAATAAGTCAGGAAAGGCAACCGTGAAATCACAAAGAGTCCTGGGCAAATATGTAAACATGACACATACAGCATAACACTCCCTAAGTGCTGTGGACAGAGGTTCAAAACCCTTCATCACTAAAGGGACCTCGCTCCTCTTAGTTCCACCTTTCCACCACTAGATAGATAGATAGATAGGTTTTATTTGTCATTCTTATGCGTCACATAAAAAAAAAACAAAAAAACTAGAGGACACTAGACAACAAGACAAAGTTTCCTCATTGTGATGAAAGAGAAACTTCTCTGTATCAGCTCCTCTTTGAACAACACGGAGAGTTTGAGACCAACTGCAACTTTTTGGCACATTATCTTCATACAGACATATATTCTGATTGCATTTACATATTGCACAATAAATACATTACTGTCCTTGCTGCAGCCAGCCCTGGTTCAAATCCTTCCAGCAGCCCTTTGCTGCGTGTCACGCCCCCTCTCTTTCTCCCCATGTCCCGTCTCTCTCTCGCCCCCAAAAAATATTTAAGAAAGAACGAGTTCTCCAGTGTAAGAAAAGGAGGATCCTGGATAGATAGATAGATTAAAAACAAGGAGGAGCCTAGATAGATAGATAGATAGATAGATCCATCAACAATGTTCCTTCAAAGGAGGCTCCAAGTCTGCAGACTCTTTTATAGGGACGACATCACACTCCACATCCTGGATGAACAGAGTACAGATGTTCAGTCATTGGTCTGATAGATGCAGAAAAGTTTGACACAACAGGAGGTAACAATGTTCGTTCATTTGCTTACATGTTTTTGGTTTTGTGTTTGGTTTTGACGATGTCGCTTCATCAAGAATCCAATGATGAAGATACCCAAGAAGAAGCAGCAAACCACCGGCAGGATCCAATAACGGTGTCTGGTCTGATCAACTTCTGTGAATGAAACAGCTACAGTCACTGACAGGACAGAAACAATAACAAAACACCACACTGACTGAAAATGTCGTCTTCTTCCAGTCATCCTCACAGAGTCAGACTGTTTCCTCACCTTCATGGTCCATCTGGATGTTTATAGGAGGTAGAGACGTCTCTGTTGTTGTTTTCAGGTCTGGATCTGGAAGAACAAACATTTACAACTCAACTCTGAAACAGAAAGAGAGCTGCAAAAATCAAAGAAAGCTAAATTACTCACTAACAACAAGTTGAACATCTGCATCCTCCACTTTTCCTTGGGTGAAACATTTGCATCTGTATCTCCCTGCATCTGCAGACGTTACGTTCAGGATCTTGAGCGACATGTTTCCATGTTCCAGCTGGTCTGTGAACATCTGAGTCCTGCTGTTGTACGACCAGATCGTCTTCCAGACTCCTCTACCACTTCTGTACAGATACACAGTGGCCCAGCTCTGTGGATCTTGGGGGCTGGCTCCAGGTTTAAGCTTCAACCACTCAACAGCAAATCTCTGCACATCTATCGGAGGATCTAGTCGGCATGGTAGAACAACATCTAGCCCTGGAGCAGCCATGATTGGCTGAGATGAACCAATGTTAAGGCCTGGGAAGTGGAGGGAAAATTAAATGTGTGAAAAGTGACTGAAGTCTGGAACCTGATCTGATATTTTACTTGTGAATGCAAAACTTGAAAATGTTAAGAATCGACCCCAACCAGTATTTGTCATGGTCAGGTCAGATTAAATTAGATTTAAAGTCTCTGCATTGGCTTCCAGTCTCCTTCAGAATTGATTTAAATCATTTTACTGGTTTTTAAAGCTCTTAATGGTCTTAGCTAGGGATGGGTACCGAACTGGTACGTTTATTGGTACCAACCAAATTCCCACCAAAGTACCAAGTATCGAGTCATGTGAGGTCAGACCACTACACCCATCAACACACTGCAAAAACTCAAAATGTTACCAAGAATATTTCTCTTATAAATCTCAAATCAAATCTCATTATACTGAAAATAGGACTCATCACATTAAAAAGTAGTTTTTTCTCATTTTAAGTGAAAATTTGTTTGAAACAAGTGAAAATTATCTAAAAACGAAAATTTTTGGGTGATGAGTCTTATTTTAAGTGGAAAGAGATTCGTTTTGACTATAGAAATAAGACAAATATTCTTGGAAAGATTTAGAGTTTTTGCAGTGCAGTCTCCTCGTGGTCATACAACAACAGCTTTTTCTTGAAAAATAAGCTTTTTCCTAATTTTTTGCAAATTTTTATTGGTAATAATAATTAATAACTTCACTGTTATACAGTATAATGAGCCCCAAATCACTTCACACATCAATAGCCTCATGCTCATACGACAACAGCTGTTTTGAACAAAATATGTTTTGTATAATTTTAGTGAATTATGATTGCGACTTATTATTAATAACTTCAATATTAATCAATAACTTCACTGTTATACATAAAGGAATAAGCTTTTTAAAAAATAAAATAATTTGAATTTTCAGAGCGTAGGGCAGGTGTCTTGGTCAGAGACCGGTGTTATCTTATACACATTAGCTACAGATATAAATACTGCGCCCACATCGCAATATTGTACAGATTACCATCATGATCAAGGCAATAAAAAACTAATATTGGTCTAATACAGGTCAGAGTATTGATCCCTACCAACAACATAAAGTAAAGAGCTTGTTTACGTCCTGTCTCATACCTACATGGTAGCACAGAGAGAAAAAGGCGAGATAAACACTGTCCTGATAAACCTAGTGCTGCACCACAGGAAGGAGCATGGACCTGCAGGCAGACACCAGCACGTTTGAGGCACAAATAGTTTATTACTCTGAGTTCTTTCACTTGTTCCATTTATGACCATTTCTTAAAAATTATTCTGTATGTTTATTACTGAGATTGTGAGGTGTATACTGAAGGTATTCCTAATATTGTTCATTCAGTAATCACAGGACAAAAGGGTGAAATATTAGTAACACTTGTCTATATAATACACCCTAATCTACACACACCCCGACACATACAATTGTGGTATACAAATCAGAGTTGTCCACAAGACAATGAATTAATACACTTACTTGTTGAGCAAAAGCCTGTGACCACACAGGACAGGAGAACGATGCAGTGGAGAGAAGCATTCATCCTTGTTGTCTGTTGAAGGAATCAGGATGATCTGAGTCTCTTCTGTCTCCTCCTCCAACTCTGCTCACAGTGAGTAGAGTTGACACAGCAGGGTGTGGAGAGAGAGAAGAGGGAGGGCACTCACTCACTCACTCACTCACATTCACATACATACACTCACATCAACAGCAACACACATCAACTCACTGTAACGACCACTCACTCACACTGACTGACTGACTGTCGCTCTCCAGCAACAACCACTATCACTTCATTCACTCTCTCACACACACGTGTCTCCCAGCAACACACATTAACTCACTGTTACCGTCTTCTTCTTCCTCTTTCTTCGTTGCACCTCATCACCAGGACTCACAGGGTCTAGAGTCAGAGAATGAACACAGACGACCTGAACAAGACGAAGGGAGACACTGAGGTTAAACACACAGCTGGTGCAATGCAACAGGTGACACACATCAGGTAACCAGGAGCAGGGAGCACACAGGAAGACAGGACTTCAAAATAAAACAGGAACTAAAACCACAGACCACTACAAAAACAGACAAAAAAAAAGCTGTAACACAACAGTGAATCCAATGACGATAAGAGAAGAAAACCACAAGCTGGATCCACACCCTGTGTCTGGTCTGATCAACTTCTGTGACAGAATGAAACAACAACTACAGAAACTAGAACAAAACACCACACTGACTGAAGATGTCGTCTTAAATCTAGTCGTCCTCACAGAGTCAGACTGTTTCCTCACCTTCATCGTCCGTCTTGTCTCTTGGATCAGGAGTTTGCAGATCTCCGGAGTACGGTGGCGTCTCTGTCGTCCTGGTTTCTAGAAAAACAAAGATTTGAAAACATTTACAACACAAACAAATTAAAAATCTAAACAAACTTACTCACCAACAACAAGCTGAACGACTGCATGCTCCCATATATTTGGGATGAAACATCTGTATCTCCCTTCATATCCAGATGTTACATTCAGGATCTTCAGTGATGTTGATGACAATTAAACAATTAAATCTCACCAGTAATCTATTACAAATTCTCTGCAGTTGTCCAGTAGTGCCCAACAAACAAATGGAGACGGACATCTTTTACTTTTCCACACTTCATCATTCCTCACATTACACATCTCACATCTCACTTACTCACATGTGCACTTGACCTCATGGAAATGTAAACCATATAAACATGAATATCATATACATCAATAAAAGCCATTGATTAGATGGTTATTGGTAGAACTAAAACGATCAACTCTGTATTGTAGGCTACGTGTGTGTTGTTAGTCTGTAGGTCAGAAGCCACTTCCTCTCCTCGACCCCTCCCCCACGATGCTGCACAGATACGCAGTCAGTGTAACGACGGTAGATGCACAAGAGCAATCTGGACCTGGTCTAATGTGGTCTATGCTGAGAAAACAGTGAAATGTGCCTTTATTGCATTTTCACAAATAGAATAAAGGTTTCACAGATCAGAAACTGTGTCTGAATTAATCTTCAGGGCCTGTAGATTAATCTAGTCCAGATTTGAGAAGTCTGGGTACAGTGGTTTTTGACCTGGACCTGGTCTAATGAGGTGTAGGTATCAAACAAAAACGGTGAAATCTCCCCTTTAGCATTTTCACAAATAAAATAAACGTTTCCCAAATACAATAGCGGGTGTCAGGCAAAGTTAATGTCTCACCTAAAATGTCTAAAATGTTTTTACATCAAGAAGCGTCACAAAAACAGACAATCAGTGTACAAACAGTCGCACGTTACGTTAATTTCCTCTTAACTTTCCCCGCCGAATCGAAACCTGGCGAATCGAAAGCTAACTTCAGCGTCGTCGGTGAAGACTCTGCCACGAACAACGCTGAAGTTAGCTTCCCATTCGGCACTTAAAGGGAAAGTTAAGAGGAAATTAACGTAACGTGCAGTGCGACTGTTTGTAGGCTACACTGACAATGATGTCTCGTCTCTCCCAGCATGCAACACACAGCAACAGCAATTCACTGTAACAACCGTCTTCTCCTTTTACACAACAAAAAATGAACAGACATGTCGGGAAAGACAACCATAAAATCATGTAAACATGACACACACATCAAAGCACACCCCACGTGCTGGAGAGGAGAAAGATCAACTAAGGGACTTCGCTCCTCTTCATGTCCCTAGTTCCACTTTTCCACCACTAGAGGACGCTAGACAACAGGACAAAGTTTCCTCACTGTGACTAAAGAGAAACTTCTCTGTTGTATCAGCTCCTCTTTGAACAACGCTGTCAGAGTTTGGAGCCTGTGAAACAAACTGCAACTTCCTCACACATTATCTTCCAGTGCTGCAGTTGTGACTAGAGCACTGGAATAAGATTCCTGATGGAGGAATGTGGGTATTGCAAAAGTGCTGACAACTCTGCATTGTTGGTGAATGAGCAAGTGTGGTATTTTCAATAATTTAAGGACATTTCTAGATCACCCACGTTAATAGCATCATCGTGGATCCTTTACAGATAAACATTAACACATAGGCTAGTAAAAAAAAAAACAGTTTTCTACATGAATGTTTCAATCTACATTTAATAATAAACAAATTATAAGTGTAATTTAATATGACCAAGACACCTAAAAACAAAAACACGGCCGTTTTCATCAATTTACAAGCAAGTGGGCAACACACATACATTGGAGTGAATGGGTTTTCTGGGCGCTTTTGCAACACCCATATCCTGCCACTCGGGGCGCAAAACCCTTATTACCACGGGAGTCAATGGTGGTGTCGTTACTCTCTTATTCCAGTGTAGTTGTGAGAGAAACTTCTCTGTTGTATCAGATCCTCTTTTACAGTGACAACACAGAGAGAGTTTGGAGCCAGTGAGACAAACTGCAACTGCCTGACACATTACATTATATTTACATATTACATACATTACATACATAGCCTATGATGAACACAATACTATATGTAAGTAGCCATTAATTAATCACCGATCTTGACAGTTTACATATTCTCACTCCACCACAGCTCAGCTTTGACATGAGAACTGGTTGGATCTTGTTGAAAAGTTTGGTATCTGAAATAAAAGTCTGATATCAAGTGACTCTGCTGCTGATCGTCAACAACAACTATCAATGTTCCTCCAGTCAAGGCACCTGGACTGGACATTGTGTAGTTGGGGCGACATGGTATCCTGCAGCCTGGATGAACAGAGATCAGATGTTCAGTTATTATTAGTCAGTTTGACACAGTTTCAACAAGAATTGACAATGTTTGTTCATTTACTTTCTGACGTCGCTTCACCACGTATCCAATGACGATCAGGACCAAGAAGAAGAAGCAGAAAACCAGCAGCCGGATCCAAACACTGATCCGATCAACTTCTGTGACTGAATGTAACACAGACGACAGCTATACAGTCACTGACAGGACAGAAACAATAAAAAAACACAGCTGAGAGTTGAAAAAGTCTAGGTATTAAAGGGATAGTTCAACATTTTGGCAAATTGGCCCATTGCCATAATCCCTATAGTCATAGCAGTAGGTTTGTTACCTTTAATTGTCAGTGCAAGCTATTTTTAGAACGGCGGAGGCTGCTCAGAGCTATGCTATGGAGGCTTTCCCTCATCAAACTCATCAAATACACAATCCAACAACTCCACAACGCTCTGGTGGACAAGTTGTGACCTGCACATTCACCACGCTATGAGATAATAACACAACGTTACCAGACAGAGTTGTTTCAGAGGTAAATACAGAGACTGCTTGCTGAAAAACTGTCCCTGAAGGCAACGTGCATCAGCGGTTTTGCATGAATTTACCTCTAAAACAACTCTGTCTGGTAACGTTGTGTTATTATCTCATAGCGTGGTGAATGTGCAGGTCACAACTTGTCCACCAGAGCGTTGTGGAGTTGTTGGATTGTGTATTTGATGAGTTTGATGAGGGAAACCAAGAAATCCAATTAGCCTCCATAGCGTAGCTCTGAGCAGCTCGCGGCTCTGCTCCGCCGTTCTAAAAATAGCTTGCACCGACCGGTAACAAACCTACTGCTAAGGCATTATGGCAATGGGCCAATTTGCCAAAATGTTGAACTATCCCTTTAAGTTGACTACAAAAATAAAATAAAATGTACTCACCAACAAGTTGAACAACTGCAAACTTGTTCAACAAGGGTGTAACATCTGTATCTCCCTGCATCTCCAGATGTTACATTCAGGATCTTCAGTGATACGTTTCCATGTTTCAGCTCCTCTGTGAACAGCTGAGTCCTGTTGACGTACGATGGGATCTTCAGGTCCAGGACTTCTCTCCCGCCCCGGTACAGAAGAACATAGTAGGCCCAGTTCTCTGTACGTTTGGTTTTGAGATCAGGCCTTGACCACTGCACGGTTAAATCCTGTGCATCTGATGCAGGATCTAGTCGACATGGTAGGATGACATCATCTCCTGGAGCAGCAACGACTGGCTCAGATGAACTATTCATCCTGAACTCCACTGGGAAATGGAGAGAAGATTAAAACTTGTGTACAGTGAGTGAAGTCTGCTTGATTGATTGTAGGTTTAATATTTCACTTTCGAACCCAAACTGTCTTTAGTTCACACTGCTCTGGTAGCAACGACTGGACTAGACATGTGGATAAGAAGCGTTAGAAATAGGGCTGGGTGACGTTACGATGGCATGCTGAAGGCTCTGAACAATTTCTCATGTCGGGGCTTCAATACAAGAGGGACATTACAGACGAGCACTACGGAGGTATTTGGATGTTTTTTGGTGTGTCTTTTTGGACGAAGAAAAGTGAGCTCCGTTCTCAACCGTCATATGGACATGCACTGCTACGCCGAGACCCCCTGTAACTCCGAGAAGGCACGGAGGACCCTGAAACTTCTCCCAGCCCTTAGTCGACATGAGGGTGAGTAGATAATGAGTGAAATTTGAATTTTGGGTGAACTATCCCTTGAAATTCAAAGAAAACATATATGCAATTCAAATGTTGTCCCCTCGTGACCATCCAGTCCGCTACATGGAAGCGAGCAACACTCAAACACCGAGCCTGAATAGGGAGTTCTGGTTGTGAGGGTTGGATAGTAGTCGCCCTCACGCCCGGGGGTGTCAGTCAAAACACACTGGACAGGAGGCAGGATGCAGCTCTTTACTGAGGTATATTCTTCAGTACAGCACAACAACGCAGCAGACCCACTGGATATACAGCAAATCAGGTAAATAGGTGAGTGTGTATATGTGTGTGTGGTTAGTCTATAAGCTCTGCCATAAACTGGCACCTCATCAGAAACCACTTCCTCGCTTCTTGTCAGCTCCAGCCCTCGACCAGCCTCAATACGCAGCGTAAAGATGGTCGATGCATGAGAGCAAACAGCAGACAACATGTTTCCAGCGTCTGATACAGTAGTTGTGTACAGTGAGAATCTACAGTATTTACCTTTACCAGCTGAGCAGCAGACGACAGCCAGCAGGAAAATTAAAGTCCAAAGATGAAAGTTGTCCCTGAACTCTTCACAGTCCACCTGCATTGTTCTTCATGGATGGAAACAGATGAAAAGACCCAGTTGTCTTCTGATGATGTCCACAGATCACGTTTTTTTAAAGTGCGTCTCTATTTTCTAGTGATGATACGTAGCTACTGCGCCGAGGCTCCGGGGCGCGTGTGGAGAA
Source organism: Trachurus japonicus (assembly GCF_045865225.1). Classification (NCBI taxonomy): domain Eukaryota; kingdom Metazoa; phylum Chordata; class Actinopteri; order Carangiformes; family Carangidae; genus Trachurus; species Trachurus japonicus. The sequence goes on from NC_140924.1 coordinate 11,243,100, forward strand.
ATCCAGGAAGTCTATTAGTTGAGGTTTGCTTTTATAGCATGAGTGACGTCACTGTGTTTTATCCTATAGGTTTCCTGCTGAGGGGAATATTTACAGTCAGTGTTCAGGGAAAGGAGAGCGTTAAAAAGCCAGATAATTACAGGTTCAAACCCATAATGTAACGTCCATTGTCTGGACGTTACATTATATGGGCGATTCCACCAAAAGAGTGCCATTTCCAAATGTATAATATATATAATATATATTTCATTCATTTAAAGAATTTTAAAAAGGCTGTAAAAGACAAAACAAAACAAAAAAAACTGTGAAACATCCTTCACAAACAAGTGCAGGATGTTGTGGCCTGTGTGATCTCAACATGTAAGAGGAGAGAGATGCAGCCCCCACAATCAGTCAGTTCATCGATCAGCATCAAAGAAGCATGGAGATATCTGCACTGTGCACCATCGTTGGTGAGTCCCTGTCATGAATAACAAATGAAAGCTGAAGTTGATGTGTTATTGATTTGAACCTATGAACATCCAATGCAAACCACTAAACACTTAAAAGATGAGGAATTAGAAAACTAATCAAATCTATTAAACTGTGCATTTCCATGATATTTATCATCCAGAGTTCCAGCCACATGTTATACTATGTACGATAGCACCCTGCAGCTGCAGATTGAATTCATTTAGTTTTATTGCATTGTGTGGTGAAGAGGCAGGAGGCATCGTTCAAAATCACATCCGTAGTGAAACAAGGAAGAACACTGATCTGAAAAAACAGAAAAGTGACCTTGTTAATCATGAACACAAAACATACTCATGATGAAATAAAAAGCTGTTTGCCATCGTCTGTGTTTCTTGCAGCTACTCTGACAGTCCTGCCGAACAGATCCCAGTTCTTCAAGTACGAGTCTGTGTCTCTGAGCTGTGGGCAGCAGAGAAACTCCTCTGAGTGGAGGGTTAGGAGGAACACATCCATAAAAATAAATGAAGACTGTGCTGGGAAAGTAAACAATCAGTCCGATTGCATCCTTGATCATGTTTACATATTGGACTCTGGAGTTTACTGGTGTGAGTCTGCAGCAGGAAAGTGCAGCGACACCGTCAACATCACAGTAACAGGTGAGTTAGATAAACTACGAGCTGCAGCCAGTAGACACTCAGAGTCGGATGTTTAAGCAAATGAAAAAGACCATTTTAATGGATTTTGTTAACCACAGTTGATCTAGTTCAGTGCTGTTTTTAAATATAAAATGAACAGGGCCTATTTTCGTTTTCCTGTGCAGCAACCTGTGGTCGCGCACGTGACCTTCTCTGGATTCACACTATTCACACAAACATGTTGCATCGCCCACTCACTGCGAGTTAAGTCTGTATATCTGAATATAACTAAAGTCTATGTAACCCTATACATCTAAAATCTATACAACTCCATATAACTACCGTAGGCCTATATATAACAAAATCTATACAACACTATATGACTAAAGTCTATATACTGTAACTCGCCAGATAACGGATATTATTCATATTGTCATAAATCCTATGACAAGACTAGAACCATCATCTCGTATCCCTTTGACGATTTCCTGATGTTTCCCATGTTCAAAAAGCTAAAACCATGTTAATGTCCCTGTGACCATAAACTCTGACTTGTAACTAACTAGTTCACTTTGGTTCTTGTCTGAAACGTGTCTTGTCCAGGAGGCTCTGTGATCCTGGAGAGCCCGGTCCTCCCTGTGATGGAGGGAGACGATGTGACCCTGAGCTGTAGAAGCAGCATCACGTCTTCCTCCAATCTCACCACTGATTTCTCCAAAGACGAGGTCTTCATCAGGAGCAGCTCCACAGGAAACATGACCATCCACAGAGTCTCCAGGTCTGATGAAGGACTCTACAGGTGCAACATCTCTGGAGCTGGAGAGTCACCAGGCAGCTGGTTGACTGTCAGAGGTGAGCTCAACGTCTAAAACATCAAATATATATAATATGTTTGATTGAGGCCAACCTGTCTGTGGTATTTCTTTTGTTTTGAAGCGAGGCCTGCTGAGCTGCCTCAGCCTCCCCCCCTTACATGCGTTCTGCTTCCTGTGTTCGGGGTCTTCCTGCTGCTGGTGATGGTGATGCTGCTCTTCCTCTGGAGACACCACAAAGGTCAGTCTGTTTTCGTTATTGTTGTATTAGTTTGATTCTTGTGTAGTTGTGTAACGGACTGTTTTCTTCAGGCTGTAAAAACGGGAATAATATCTACGATCGTCTTGTGATTCATTGTATGAAAAACTTCTGTTAGATCCTGGTCTCAAGAAATACAATGAAAAGCATGAGATTGTATTCTTTTTGTGGTTTGTGACCACAAGCAACACATGCAGTCGTGCAGCTCTACAACAATTACGCCTTTGACTTTCTGTCGTGAGGTACAAATATCAACCAATCTTAAAGGGACAACGAGGAGTTTCTACTTGGTTATATAAAAGTCTCACGTTAATGTGGATGAATCTACGTTACCCACACTTGTTAATGGCTCCATTTTCGATAAATATATCATTTTGTCTCTATCGTTATTTTGTTATTTTAATTAATGGTGGAAATGCTGGGCGAGCCGACCAGCGTTTCTTTACTTTAGGTTTTGCGGACGCTCATGAGAATAACGCCGCCGAATCGCCGTTTATGGTCAGAACTACGACGGTAACTGAACCTCTTTGAACCTCTGACTTTAATTCTTGATGAATGAAAACATGAGTCCGTCTTGCGCCAGTCAAAGAATTCTACGGTGCGCGCAAAGTGCAGGAAAAACACAGTTTTTATTTGGACCGAACCAACTGCTGATCGGCGGGCGCTAACCCTGGGCCGGAGGGATACGTGAGTTGGTTAGGTCCAAATAAAAACTGTGTTTTTCCTGCACTTTGAAGGGCTGGAAAAAATTATATTATAGCGAACAATGGAACTGTGTATTTTTTTTCAGGTAAAACCTCTTTTAGGCCGCGAAAATAGGCCGTTTCTTTGGGTCCATTCACAACACTGTACGTTGTAAATCTCTGGGCAGGGCTATTATGGGCTGGCGTTGCTAACGGGAGGAGTGCAGAGAGTCTTCTACTGCAATTAAAGTACTTAGGGGCTATTTGTAGATCATACAACCCCACTTTAAAAAAAATGCTACTATCCCTTTAACAACAACAACAACAACAACACTAATCCATTATGGAAAGTCTGGTAAAGATATTGACTAGGTAGCTCCACATCCTTTGGTCACACTGAGTAGATACTCTATGTAGGTAACCGAGTATGTGACTGAACTACTGAAGGTCACATGACTATGATGCTGTCTGGGAAAAAATAAAACGCACAGATTAAAGACCTTAAGTCTGATCTCAGCTGTATTTATTGTAAACCAATTATCTTGTCTCTCACACAGCTCATGGCCTCCGTCTGGATCGACAACAGTTTAATGTTTGCGCAGTGTATCGGAAGTCCTCCTCCTCTTCCCTCCGGTTCCCAAGCAACCTGAAACCAGAGCAGCTCGTCTTTCGCTCGGTACGGTATCGAGTCGTATCCTAGGCTGTGAAGACGAACAGGAAGGAGGAGAAGAAGGCAGCCACTGACAACTTGGAGAAAAAGAATTTGTCGAGCTCTGCTAAAGAAACAAAATGTTTGGTGGCGATTTGGGGATCGGCAGAATTTCAAGAAAAGCTACAAAACAGAACAAGAAAGAAGAAGTTGTATGAATTTCCCTTTGGGGCTTAATAAAGTTAAGTAATTCTCAAGACCTGGTCAGGGCTGGGTTCACTCCAACACCAGACCAAATAATTAAAAAACTCAAAAAACTGAAAAAGGAACTAAGACAAAAGGCAAAAAAGCAAAAATATATCCACTGTTGTGTTTACGTCCACCTGAGGAAGGCAGAGTAACGTCCTCCCACTTTGGTTCCACTTGAACTGGTGTGAACGCTGCTGGTTCACCAGAAACCACAGAGGTTCTGAGACTCAAGAACCAGAACCAGAACCAGAACCGTGTCGGTCTGAAAGCACTGTAGGTTTTCTAACGAAGTCCCACCGGAGCTTATGGCTGACTCGTGTTGTCCAAAACAGAAAAAAGTGCGTCCTCCACGACAGCAGGTGTTACAGGTTTATTCGCCAAAATACAAAAAATAAAAGCTTACATTTTCCACGGGCTTTTAACGATAGGCTACCTGTCCACTCACACTTCAAACACGTCTTCAATACGATCTCAACACGGTCAGAAAAACCGTGGGCTCCTAAGGCTATTCTGTCTTCCACACTGCTTCACTTCCTAAAACACCGTGCCGAAGCTACTTTCTTAAAGACACAGGCGCCTATTTTTATCTGTATCACCACAGTTATTGTAAACATCAAAAATGAATTATTTAACAATTATGAAATTCAAAGTTTATACTTAATAATGTACTGAAATGATTATGAACTGTTTTATCAGTCACACGGCACCTACATTACCGGCCCCTAATTGTTCTGATAATGTAACTCTGAACAATTACCACAATTTCTGAAACATTCAATTTTTAAACATGAAAAGACTGCCTTTAATAGGCATATGAAATGTCCACTGTTTTTTCTATTAACTTCAAACAAGGATACAAAGTCCATTAGCAGCCAATCTTTGTCTTCATCAGCTGTAGTAGAAAAAGATAGAATGATAGAAAAAGAGGAGAGAGAAAGAAAGAGAAAGAGCCAGAGGTTACCAGCACTTGGCTCAACGTGGGAGCTCAGTCTTTACCACTGGCCCATTCAGATTCCACAAGCAGACATATCTTTGTAATGGGTCTGTCCAAGATGTTAGTCTTTGTTTTTATCCGCACTCTGCGAACAAGACCCTTCTTGTCAGGAACAGTCTCGATGATCTTTCCCATAATCCACGAATTTCTCGGCGCACAGTCATCCACGAGAAGAACTACGTCTCCTTCTGTGAAGTTTCGGGAAGCTGTGGCCCAGCGCTGGCGCTCCTGGAGTTGAGGCAGGTATTCTTTGATCCACCTCTTCCAAAACAGGTTGGACACATATTGTACCTGTCTCCATTTACGCCGCACGTAGAGGTCGTTATTGTTGAACAATCCTGGAGGCAAGTTTGGTTTCGTTTTCAAAAGTAGAAGATGATTAGGCGTCAGCGCCTCCAAATCGTTTGGGTCATTGGACGCCTTTGTGATAGGTCGGCTATTAATGATTGACTCTGCCTCGCACAACACTGTGTGGAGGCTTTCTTCATCCATGAGTTGTTCTTTCGCAGTGGAGTTCAGCACCTTCCTTATTGACCTTATGAGCCGCTCCCATGTGCCTCCATGATGCGACGCGGCCGGAGGGTTGAACGTCCACTTGACTTTGTGTTGATGAAACAGGTGTTGAAACTCGGAGGAATTCCAGTCAGCAATGGACTCCTTCAACTCGCGGTTCGCACCAATGAAATTCGTCCCATTATCTGAGCGAATCTCTTCCACTTGACCTCGCCGTGCTATAAATCGCCGGAGTGCGTTTATGCACGAATCAGTGTCCAATGAGGAGGCGAGCTCAATATGCACTGCGCGCACAGCTAGGCAAGTGAATATAACTCCATACCTTTTTAAGATACTTCTCCCCCGTTTCACTTCTAATGGTCCGAAATAGTCCACTCCTACCCTCGTGAAGGGTGGCTCATCTGGTATCACTCGTTGCAGTGGAAGGTCAGCCATTAGTTGTCTCCCAGCTTTACCATGTAAGCGACGACACGTCACACACCTTCCACATATCTTTCTGATAGCCGTGTTGGCATTCGTCATCCAAAACTTCAGACGCAACTCAGACAGCATGTGGTTGCGCCCTGCATGCCCAGTTTCTTTATGAATTTGTTGAAGAACCAAATCCGAAATGTGAAAGTCTCTGGACAGAATGATTGGTTGCTTATTACTCACTGGCATGGCTGCCCGACTCAGCCTTCCACCAACTCGCAGCACGCCGTCCTGAACTACGGGGTTCAGCTTGTACAAGGGGCTGCTGTGCTTCACATTTTGTCTTTTGTTCAGAGCTGCGATCTCTTCTGAGAATTTCTCCTTCTGACAGAATTGGATAATGTGAAGCTCCGCCTTTTCCAGGTCTTCCACTGAAATGTGTGTGCTCTTGTAGCTTTCTTTAAAGGAGTTCATCTGACTTTTGATCAGCTGCTGACTACTGTCCAAGCATGCTTCCTCACTGGCTGCACACAGCTCTTTCCTCCTTTGACAGAGACTCCACAGCAAATCTTTAAGCTTCAAGAACCACGCCACAGTCCGTTTCAACTTCATCCAAGATGAGAAGTAGTGGATCAGTTTCTTAAATGGAGTTACACTTTCCTCCACACCTATGATGTTAACTGTAACTCTTTTGATCTCAGGATCATCCAGATCAATTGCTGCATCGCTCAACGGACTCTTTGGCCAGCACTCAACTGGACTGCAGAGGAACTCTGGACCTGAAATCCAACTCACGTTCTTCATGAAGTCACTCACCTTTTGCCCTCTAGAGGCGCAGTCAGCTGGATTTTTGTCGGTGCCAACATGTCTCCATTGTTCCACATCAGAGCCTTTCAAAATGGCGGACACTCTGTTTGCCACAAACGTTCTGTAACGTGTTGTCTCATTTTGCAGATACTTTAGTACTACTGTACTATCAGTCCAAAATATTGATTGTGCAAGGTCAAGTTGCAACTCTCTTCTCAGGACCCCATCCATTTTCACTGCCACCGTAGCAGCGGTCAGTTCCATCCGTGGAATGGTGGGCGACCTGAGAGGCGCCACTCTGGACTTGCCCATCAAGAACGCACAATGCATTTTGTTACTTGAGTTACGCATGAGGAGGTAACTGACTGATCCATATGCATACTCGCTTGCATCGGCGAAGTGATGCAATTGTGCAAACTCACAATCTTCAAATCCTTCAGGCTTCAGACATCTGGGAAAACTGAAGTGCTCTAAATCAGTAAGACTGGCTAACCAGTCGCACCACCTCTTTTTGATGTGCTCAGGTAAGTCGTCATCCCATCCGATCTTCAACCTGCACAACTCTTGAAGAATAGTCTTTGCTGGCAAAACCACGGGTGCTAGCACGCCCAGTGGATCGTATACTGATCCGACGACTGAGAGAAATCCTCTTCTCGTGAATGGACGGTCCCTGATGGTGATTTTAAACTTAAATGTGTCGGACTCTACACACCAGTTGAGACCCAGGGCCCTCTCCATAGGAAGTTCATCCTGATCGAGATCCAAGGTTTTCATCTCTTTCGCCAATTCAGACTTTGGGATGGAGTCGAGCACCTTCCGACGGTTGCTCACCCATTTGGTGAGACGAAAGCCTCCATGGCCACAGATTTTCATAAGGTCTTGGCACATCGTTATGGCTTCATCTTCTGTAGCGACAGACTTGAGGCAGTCGTCTACATAAAAATTCTGTAGGACTGTCTGTACAACCTCAGCTCTAAACTGTTGACTCTGATCTTCAGCGCACTTCTTCAGTGCAAAACTGGCACAGCTGGGCGAAGAAGTGGCTCCAAACAGGTGCACAGTCATCTTGTGTTCAGCCAGAGCTTGATTGTAATCTCCACCTGGCCACCATAGAAACCTCAGCAAATCGGAGTCATCTTCAGCCACTTTAACCTGGTGGAACATTGCTTCGACGTCCGCCATGATCGCGACAGGTTCTTGTCTGAATCTGATGACGACTCCGATCAGACTGCTGGTTAAATCAGGGCCTTGTAAGAGTTGGTCATTTAGCGACGTTCCCTGATAGGAAGCTGCGCAGTCGAACACAACTCTCAGTTTCTGCTTCACAGGGTGATATACAGCTGTGTGCGGGATGTACCACACTTTACCTTCTTTTGGCTTCTGATCTTCCCCAGACAATTGGACGGCGTAGCCCTTCTGGAGGATATCGTCCATGAAATCTGTGTATTCTTTGTGAAAGCAGTCATTCCTGATAAATTTCCGCTTTAAATTCTGTGCTCGCTGCTCAGCCATAATGCGGTTATTTGGCAAGTTGACCATTCTGTTTTTCACAGGCAAACATATGACGTAGTGGCCGTCAACCAGTGTAGTGGACTCCATGACCATGTCCATGAACTGGTGATCCTCTTTAGACATTTCCACTTCATCATGTTTTCCTCCCTCTGGGAAATCCATCTGAAACTGTTGAAGCCACAGGTTCTCCAAACTGGCCACAGAGATGCGGTTTGCCATAGTCTTGGTAGGTTTCCTTTTATCTGTCCAACTGCAGCTTTCCCTTAAAGGCCCGTTCACAGTCCAGCCGAGCTTGGTTCTTATTGCATATGGTCCATTACCAACGCTGCTCACTACCTCCCATGGCTCCATAGCTTTTGGCACGTTTGCTCCGATGAGCAATCCGATGTCAGCTTCGATCTGAGGCAGTTGTATTTCTTTAAGGTATGGCCACCTTTCAAGATCCTTCTGTTGTGGTATGTTTTCTTTTCCTACAGGTATTGTCTTATGAGTGAAAGCATCTGGAAGATCAATAAACTCATCACTTGACAAACTACTAACCTCCAGACCGGATACCACGTAAGTACTGACAGGTTTCTCTTCATTCATGGTTCTTAGCAGCATGTCTGTCTTTCGTCCACTAATCTTCAAATTGTTCATCAGTGCCTCGGTACAAAACGTGGCAGAGCTGCCCGGGTCCAGGAAGGCGTACGTCCGCACTATCTCACTTCCAAACTTGGACTTGACTTGGACAGGAACTATTGCGAGCGTGCAGTCGTCCTCCCCGGCCCCAGTCAGCTCATGACCCTCAGACTGAGCGCAGACGAATGCACTTAAGACTGTCTGACCGTCACTGTCATTTTTCCTTTTTTCTGCATCAGCAACAACATCTTTTTTCTTGATGTGAAGAAGAGTGGGATGTGTTAAAGAACACACCTCACAGCTTGCTTTTGCTTTGCATAGTTTACTCATGTGTCCTTGCTTGAGACAGCTGAAACAAAGTCCCTTGCTTCTCAAGAATTCCAGTTTTTCTTTATGAGTCTTGCCTTTAAGTTTGTAACAAGTCTCCATGACATGTTCACCTTTACAGAAGAGACATGACAGTGACGATGGCGAAACAGGCGCAGAGTGTTCCAGTTGCTCTGCAGCCCTCTGTTCCAGCTTTACAGCGCTTGTGGTGAAAGACCTCCTGATTATGCCTCTTCTCTGTTCTTTGTTATTGCTTTGTTTAGGTGTCGTTGTTTTAGCTGCCATGTTATCCTTGATGTCACCAAAGACTGGGTGAAGAGCAACTTTGGCCTGTTTGTGAATAAAGTCTGCCAAATCCTTAAACTTGACTCTTCTATCACATTCCTCTTGTATGCGACACACAACACCTCTCCACCTTTCACGCAGCTTGAATGGAAGCTTTGCAACTATAGCCTTCAAGTTCGCAACATTGTCCAGTTCTTCCATATAACTCACCTCAGTCATGGTGTTACAGCATGCTGTCAGGAAGAGTGAGAAGGCGTTCAGAGCCTCTGCATCCTCTGGCTTGATAGGTGTCCAGTCCAACACTTTGTTCATGTAGGCTACAGCGATTTTATAATTGTTTCCAAAATGTTCTTTTAGTAGCTGTTTGGCCCGTTGGTAGCCTGCATCGGGCTTCATGTGAAGGCAACTCTTTATCAGCTCCTTTGGCTGTCCATCAGTGAACTGCTCCAAGTAGTAGAGACGATCTTTAAAGCTTTCAGTGCGGGATTCTACGCCATGCTCGAAGGCTCTCACAAATGAATTGTAATCCAGAGGATCTCCGCTGAAAGTAGGGATGTCTAATGGAGGCAGTGTCAACATTCTCTGTTGTTTGACCATTAGCTCTGTTATGTTGTTCTGTCTTGACATAACACTACAGAGAGTCTCCATGGTGTGATCACCTGTTATAAACTCACCACTGGACTGTCGTGATGTGGTAAATTCAGGTTGCAGTGGCCTGAACTCTCCATTTCCGTTCCTCATGTTGCTAACTGGATTTTGACTCACAGGTAATGGTAAGTATCCAGACTCCATAGTCAGTCCACCTCCTGCGCTTACATGTGACAGGCGTTCATTTTCATAATTTTCCAAGACTTTGAGTTTAGCATCGGAGGCCGCAAGGGCAGTTTGCAGATCCAAAGCTTCTCTTTTAGCTTTTAGCTCAGCTTCTTGACGTTCGAGATCTTGCTTTTGTTGAAGAGCTGCAGCCTTTGCCAGCAAGGAAGCTCTCTCCACTTCAGCTTTGAGGCGCGCTGAGGAAGCAGTGGACACCTTGCTCCCAACAGCTGAACCACGCTGTCTGCTCCTACTGCTTTTAGCAGCTGACGCCAACGATACACTATCCCCTGGCTGTATGCTTGCATCACATTCTTTAGCTTGTTTAGCTCGATCATCAGCTGCCTTTATCCATGTCTCCACATCTTGCATAAATCCACGATTGTGCATTAATTTAGGCTCAAACCATGAACTCTGATCCTTTTCTTGTTCTTCTTCACACAACAGTCTTGCTAAAGCACCATTTGTCTTGCACCATTCCTCTAGCGAGTCTTGAAATTCCAAACGTAATTTCTGCTTGACTGTGTTTACATTAGCATCATCTTCCATTAGCCGCTCGATCTCGTTAGCTTGGCTAGTTAGATGGCCCAGTTTAGCTTTCCTGGTTTGAGTTAATCTATGCACTTTTTCGGCGACAGCCCTCTCTGTCATTTTCGTTTCCCTCTTTCCACAAGCTAGCTCCTCATAGCATATTCCATCCATATTGTCCACTTGAAAAGAATTAACAACATCAGCTTGCTAGCTTACCGTCTCCACGTCGGCTCAAAAATCAATAATCCACACAGCCTTTCATCAACGAGCTCTCACTGTTACGTTGCCCACTGAAGCAGTCCACAGTTTCCACGAGTCTTGTCCTTTCCTGAACTTTCCACGGAGAAGACTTGGGTTTTTCTGACTAAAATGTAGGTTTTCTAACGAAGTCCCACCGGAGCTTATGGCTGACTCGTGTTGTCCAAAACAGAAAAAAGTGCGTCCTCCACGACAGCAGGTGTTACAGGTTTATTCGCCAAAATACAAAAAATAAAAGCTTACATTTTCCACGGGCTTTTAACGATAGGCTACCTGTCCACTCACACTTCAAACACGTCTTCAATACGATCTCAACACGGTCAGAAAAACCGTGGGCTCCTAAGGCTATTCTGTCTTCCACACTGCTTCACTTCCTAAAACACCGTGCCGAAGCTACTTTCTTAAAGACACAGGCGCCTATTTTTATCTGTATCACCACAGTTATTGTAAACATCAAAAATGAATTATTTAACAATTATGAAATTCAAAGTTTATACTTAATAATGTACTGAAATGATTATGAACTGTTTTATCAGTCACACGGCACCTACAAGCACCTTCAGTGACATAACAGATTTCAGGGCAGATCCTGCTGTTGTAGTCCAGCCAAACAAACAAAAAAAGCATTTGTTGGTGCATTAAGAGTTACCTACAACTGTTTTCTCAACAACACTCAGTTTCACTGTATAAAATACATTATTCAAACTGAAATAAATGTATTGTTATAGATGATGTTACAGTCTTCTTGATTGATTGATGAGATGTTTGGTCGGTGTGGTTACAGGCAGATTGGGAACGGCCCCACCCAGTCATTTTAGTAACAAGCCTTCAGATGTTTTCACTTGATTCATCAAATGTTCATTCAGTAAATTGCAGTAAATATTTTCATGGGCAAAACCAGATCAAAACACCACAAGTATTCTTGGAACAAGGGAAATAAATTATAAACCTAACAATATCTGAACATGCTGATGTAATGGGATAATATGTTAATTGAGATCCTTTTGTTTTTCTGTGTAAATATTGTGTTTGTGTAAAGTAACTGAGAATCACACCGTTACCATTAACGTTAAATGACATTCCACTGATCCTGTGTATCAGGTCTACAGGTAACAGGTGTATAAACTCTCATCAGAGTCTAAAACTTACAGACTGAATGAAAACACAACTCCAACCACAGAGACGACTGGAGACAGACTGAGACAGATCACAGCTGAGACAGGTTGGGGTGGAGCCTCACTGTGACAGGAAGCAAACCAACAACTGTCACATTAAGAGAGTGTTTTCAAAATAAAATGAGAAACATCAGCATCAAGGCAGGTAAGAAGGTTGTTACAGTAAATGTTCAGTCTTGACATCACGTCTTTGTGGTCAAGAATCGCAAAAAATGAAGATGATGACACCTAGTGGTCAATCCTGATACTGCACCTCTGAGGGAGGAAAAAATAATAAAATGTTGTTCCTGTTTATAGGGAGAAGGGGTGGGATTTAATAAGCTTTGGCTTTTTCCCGCTCCTTTTGAACATAAATAAGTGTCAAGTCTTGTTGTTGATTCATTTTGTGTTGTTGTTTTGTATTTATTCTGTTGTTCTTTTATTCTGTGTTCAAATAAACTTTCATCCATCACTTCATCATCACAAATTATTAAATATATTCATAAATAAATAGATAAATAAACCTTACAATAATAACAAAAGTAACAAGAAGAAAAAAGACAAAGTTACACAACAAACATTAACAGACAATGAGTCGGGAAAGGCAACCGTGAAATCGCAAATATGTAAACATGACACACACATCATAACACATCCTTAGTGCTGTGACAGAGGTTTAACTTTAACACTTCTGCAGAGGAGAAAGATCAATAAGGGACCTCACTCCTCTTAGTTCCACCTTTCACCACTAGAGGACACTAGACACCAGGACAACGTTTTTGACTAAAGAGAAACTTACAACACAAACGGCAACTTCCTGACACATTATCTTCATATAGACATATTATATTTACATATTACATACATTACATACTGTACATAGCCTATGATGAACACACTACTATATGTATGTAGCCATTAATTAAAAAGATCTGGACGAGTTTGGCACATAAAACCAAACAGTTTGCATCGTTCCACTCCACCACAGCTCAGCTTTGACATGAGAACTGGTTGGAGCTTGTTGAAAAGTCTTCAAGCATCAAAGTCAAAGGTAGAAATGTGCAACTTGATCTGGAGTGGAAACACCATCACTGCAGCAAAGTTTGGTGTCTGAAATAAAAGTCTGACAAGTGACTCTGCTGCTTCTGCTTCTACTTCTGATCCAAGTTCTTTTTTCAACATCAAACCCAAAAGTGTCCGTGAAGAAAAGCCAACAGTTTTAGCAGTTTTCATTTAAAGTCAAAGGGTTTAGATCCAGTTTTTGTAGCTGTAAATTAAGAGAAAAAAAAAGCACATTATGTATGTAGTATATTGATACTATAACTGCTTAGCTGATATATGTTATACAGTTTGTGTTTAACCACCGCCATCTAGTGGTCATATGGTAATACAGAAATGCCCGGATGTTGACTGGTTTGAGTTGTCTGAGAACTGCAATAAACAAGTGCAGACGGTTGCAAGTTGGCTCCGTGTTCCGTATCTGTTATGGATATATTAACAGTGGTATATTAGGGCAAAGTTATTACAGTGGCGACGAGGATGGGATCCCTTTTAAGTCGGAAGGGAATTCCAGTTGCAGTGCGAGGAAATTAAGGCGTTACACGGAGGTAACAGAACTTTGCAAACTAGCGCTAGCAAGACTAGCTAAGCTAACGTCGACGGAGCAGCATGGCCATGTTCATCGGAAATCTCGGCGAATACAAGGAAGGTCAAGAAGACTTCGAGTCATACCTCGAGAGGTTTGAGCAATGGATGATCGTAAACGATGTGGAGGACGATAAACAAGCCAACGTTTTCCTGTCTGTAATAGGTGCAGTAGCCTATGGACTATTAAAAAACCTCTGCATACCAGATAAGCCAAGTAGCCTCTCCTATGAAGTGCTAAGTGGAAAACTATCATCCCATTACAAACCGAAACCGCTAGTTATCGCGGAACGATTCAAATTTCAAAAAAGGAATCAGCAAGAAAATGAGTCCGTGTCGGATTATGTTGTGGCGTTAAAGCAGCTGTCCACCCACTGTGAATTTGGTCCCCATTTAGACGAAGCACTGAGGGACAGATTTGTTAGTGGATTGAGAGTGGAGGCTATTCAGAGAAAGTTGCTCACGGAGCAAGATCTGACATTTGCAAAAGCATGTGAACTATCTTTATCAATGGAAATGGCATCGAGGAATACGTTGGAGTTCGCAAGCAAAATGAAAGGACCTGCCACGGTGAATAGGATTGACAACAAGAGAACAAGCAAAGGTGTGTGGAAAAGCAAACCAGCCACCAGCGAATGGAAAGGTAAAGGCACAAGTGACAATTCCAGACCACAGAGAACAGAAAATCACCAGCCCTGTTACCGATGTGGCGGTAGAAATCATGCAGCACAGGTATGTAGGTATAAAACAGAGACATGCCACAAGTGTTCAAAAGTAGGACACATAGCAAGGATGTGTAAAACTAAAAATAGGCAAGGACATACACAGTATGTAACTGAAAATAAAAATGAGACAACAGGAAATGGTGATGATGAACTGTTTGGGTCATATCCCATGAACGCCGTGTATCCCACACATACTGTTGGAAATGGAAAGAAGGAAATTACAGTACATGTCCAATTAGAAGGAACTCCTCTAGAGATGCAGCTTGACACAGGAGCTGCTGTAACACTTGTTTCTGAAATAGTGTATAAGAAGCATCTCTCTCATCTGCCACTGAAAGAAAGTAAAGTGCAGCTGTCAACCTTTTCCGGTGAGAACATTCCCTTGATGGGACAAGTGACTGTCAATGCAAAATATGGGAACCAGAGTGGTGATCTACCCCTAGTGATCGTGAAGGGTAACAGACCAGCCCTCCTTGGCCGTAACTGGCTCACAAACTTCAAACTAGACTGGGCCAGCATCTTCTCAGTTATACCAGCAGGGGGCTGTAATAACGCAGATGTGGAGGCAGTGTTGCAAAGATACAAAGCAGTGTTTTCTGAGGAGCTTGGCACTATTCGTGAGTTTAAGGCCAGCATCACAGTAAAGCCAAATACCAAACCGGTCTTCAGGAAGGCCAGACCAGTGCCATATGCACTAAAGGATGCAGTTGAGAAAGAGTTAAACCGGCTAGAAAAAGCAGGCATTATCTCAAAGATAGAACATAGTCAGTGGGCTGCGCCGATAGTAGTGGTACCCAAATCAGACAAGTCAATTCGTATCTGTGGAGACTATAAGGTCACAGTAAATCAGAGTGTGGAAGAGGAGAGCTATCCACTACCGAACGTTGAAGACCTCTTCGCCACACTGGCTGGGGGCACTCTCTTCAGCAAGTTAGACCTGTCACATGCTTACCAACAGCTTGAGTTAGAGAAAGACTCAGAAAAGTATTTGACAATAAATACTCACAAAGGACTGTATGTCTATCATAGACTTTCATATGGAGTGTCTAGTGCGCCTTCTATGTTTCAGAATGTGATGGACCAGATCCTCCAAGGCTTAGAGCACGTGACCTGCTTTTTGGATGACATATTGGTCACAGGAAGAACAAGAGCTGAACACCTGAGGAACCTGGAGGAGGTACTGAGCCGCCTGGAGAGCTACGGGGTGAGAGTGAAAAGAGCAAAATGTGACTTCATGCAGGAGAAAGTAGAATACCTGGGACATCTGATAGATAGGGAGGGACTGCACCCCACTGAGACAAAGGTTGCCGCCATAGTTAATGCACCCCAGCCTACAAACGTCACAGAGCTACGGTCATTTTTAGGGCTGTTAAACTATTACGGTCGGTTCATGAAAGACCTGTCGACTGTACTGCAGCCGCTACATCAACTTCTAAAGAAGGAAATTGATTGGGAATGGACTCCTGAATGTGCAGCAGCATTCAAAGATGCAAAAGAACAGTTAGTGAAGAACTCAGTAGTAGTTCACTATGACACCAAGAAACCCCTGAGATTAGCTTCAGATGCATCCCCTTATGGGATAGGGGCAGTCATGTCTCACATAATGGAAAATGGGGATGAGAAACCTATCGCCTTTGCGTCGCGTACATTGACAGAGGCAGAAAGTAAATATAGTCAGATAGAGAAAGAGGCTTTGGCCATAATTTTCGGCGTGACCAAATTTCATAAATACTTGTATGGCCGCAAGTTCAGTTTAATAACTGACCACAAGCCCCTCCTTGCCATTTTGGGACCCAAGTCTGAAATTCCCACATTAGCTGCCTTACGAATGCAACGATGGGCGCTGAGACTGATGGCTTATGACTACAGTATAGAGTACAGAACGTCAGCAGAGAATGCAAACGCAGATGCGTTATCTAGACTGCCGGGGAAGGAAAAGGATAATACAGCGGAGGAGAACAGTATCTTCTATTTCTCAGTAGTGGATGAGCTCCCCGTGCAGGCCACAGAGATCGCACAGAGCACTCTCAAGGACCCAGTCCTATGCAAGGTACTGGAGCTGACTCGGTCCGGATGGCCAAGTCATATTAAGGATGAGAGACTGAAACCATACTTTACCCGAAAAAATGAACTGTCTGTGGAACAAGGTTGTATTCTGTGGGGAATTCGAGTTATCATTCCACCAGCACACCGAGAGCGACTACTGCATGATCTACACCAAGGCCACCCTGGAGGGTGCAAGATGAAGGCCTTGGCCAGGAGCTACTTGTGGTGGCCCCAGTTAGACAGTGAAATAGAACATGCAGTACAACAATGTGATGCCTGTCAGAGTGTAAGGAGACTACCAGCAGCCGCACCACTACACTGCTGGCAGTGGCCGACTAGGGTTTGGCAGAGGATACATATTGACTTTGCAGAGAAAGATCAACACCACTTCTTAGTATTAGTGGACAGTCATTCGAAATGGCTTGAGGTAATCGCCATGGCAACAACCACAGCCGCCAAAACGATTGAGGTTTTGCGGAACATCTTTTCTTCCTACGGTCTTCCTGAGGAGATTGTTTCCGACAACGGTCCTCAATTTACTTCGCAGGAGTACAAGACATTCCTGCTAAGCAACGGCATAAAACAGACGTTGGTACCAGCTTACCATCCCGCTTCCAATGGAGCTGCAGAGCGAGCGGTTCAGACAGTGAAAGCGTCACTGCTGAAACAAGTGCTCGATGAAAAGAAACAAAATGTCACGATAACAATGCAGCACAGGCTCGCAAACTTCCTGATGTCATACCGGAGTACACCACACAGCGTCACAGGATGCGCACCAGCTGAACTGTTCCTCAAACGTCAAATCAGGACCAGGTTCAGCTTACTGAAACCAGATGTTGCTCGAGTGGTGGAAGCAAAACAACAAAAGCAGAAAGACTACCATGATCAAACCGCCTCCAAGCTGAGACATCTGTCTGAGGGTGACTCAGTCCTGATCCGAAATTTCCGCGGAGGAAAGGAGAGGTGGACGAAAGGAACAGTGGAAAAAAGACTCGGACCAGTCACCTACCTGGTATGGAACGGAGTGAGCCGGCGCTCAGTCCACATCGACCATCTGCTGTACAACCGACCGTCCAGTCCAGGGACATTGGAGTTTCCGGATGAGCAGCTGGACGTCACAAACAACTACCCTGCGGTGGTTCATGCGGACTTGGGGGGGAAAGGCACACCTGGAGCAGTAGGTGGTAGCCCGTACTCACCTGAAGAGACAACATTGAAACGTATGCAGACTAAAGAGACACTTGTAACACCTTCACCAGGCTCAGTGGCCTGTGACAAGGCAGTTACACCTGCCAAACGAGCAGCCAGTTCCCCAGAGGTGCTTGGGCGCAGGTACCCTGTGAGAGAAAGAGCGCCTCCTAAACGACTGAACTTGTGATCAGTCAGTAGTGAGGAACATTGTTCCTAAAGTAAAAGAGTTCCTGTTCATACAAAAATGTGAAAAAGAGTTCCTGAGACTGAAATGTAAAAGACTGAAATTCTGGGTCTAATGGTTGTGTTAGCCGTAATAATTAAGTTACAATTTTCTAAGTAAAATAATTAATTTACTGTAGCAAAGATAAATTTAAGTTATGAGTTTATTCTTAATAGGAACTTCATAGTTTACGGGGAAGGAGTGTAGTATATTGATACTATAACTGCTTAGCTGATATATGTTATACAGTTTGTGTTTAACCACCGCCATCTAGTGGTCATATGGTAATACAGAAATGCCCGGATGTTGACTGGTTTGAGTTGTCTGAGAACTGCAATAAACAAGTGCAGACGGTTGCAAGTTGGCTCCGTGTTCCGTATCTGTTATGGATATATTAACAGTGGTATATTAGGGCAAAGTTATTACAATGTAAGGAACATGTCAGTAGAACAACCAGGAAATACAAAAACCATCATCCAGTTGTTCAAATACAAACCTTTGACACTTTTGTGTTTTTCCAAACGACTCATCCTCTTATCCTGAGGAAAACTTGTCCATAAAAAGATTTGAAAGATCCAGGACAGTGAAACTTTCATCTCCATCAACAACAACTATCAATGTTCTTCCAATCAAGGCACCTGGACTGGACACTGTGTGTTCAGGACGACATCACACTCCACATCCTGGATGAAGAGAGAACAGATGTTCAGTCATTAGTCAGACAGATCCCAGACAAGTTTGCCACAACAGGAAGTAACAATGTTTGTTAATTTACTTACATGTTTTTGTTTATGTGTTTGTTTTTGATGTTGTTGCTTAATTAAGACTCCAATGAAGGACCAAGAAGAAGCAGAAAACCACCGGCAGGATCCAATTATGGTGTCTGGTCTGATCAACTTCTGTGACTGAATGAAACAACAGCTACAGTCACTGACAGGACAGAAACTAGAACAAAACACCACACTGACTGAAGACGTTGCTTTTCTTCCAGTCGTCTTCACCGAGTCAGACTGTTTCCTCACCTTCATCGTCTGTCTTGTCTCTTGGATCAGGAGTTTGGAGATCTTGGGAAAACGACGGCATCTCCGTCGTCCTGGTTTTGAGGTCTGGGTCTAAAGACACAGATTTAAAAGATTTACAAAACAACATTAAACAGAAACATGACTATAAAAACCAAAGGCTAAAGATCTAAACAAATACTCACCAACAACAAGTTGAACTATTGAATACCTCTGTAAGTTTGGGATGTCACATCTGTATCTGCCTGCATCTCCAGATGTTACATTCAGGATCTTCAGTGACATGTTTCCATGTTTCAGCTCCTCTGTGAACAGCTGAGTCCTGTTGACGTACGATGGGATCTTCTCTGGAGCTTCTTTCATTTCATAGTACAGGAGAACAATGTTGACCCAGTTCTGATCTGAGGGGTCTGGTTGGAGATCAGGCCTCCACCACCGCACAACAAACATCTCCACATCTGATGGAGGATCTAGTTGACATGGTAGGATGACATCATCTCCTGGGGCAGCAACGATCGGCTGAGACGGACTATTCATCTTAAATTCCACTGGAAAATGGAGAGAACAGTAAAACATCTGGAATTTAAATTATATATTGTAAGTTTGATATTTCACTTGTGAGTCCAAAAACTTTCTTTGAGTTCAGACAGTTCTGGCAGTGGCTGGACTAGACATCTGTCATAACTTTTCCAGAAAACCCAATTCATGGCTCCTACAATTGATCGTTTGGTCAAAATGTGAACATTGCTGATAAATAGACAAATAGACGCGTTTTCAGTGTTGGTAACGTATCTGTTTACCTTTAACGGGTGAGCAGGAGACAAAAGCCAAGAGGAGAATAAAAGTCCAGAGAGAAGTAGTATCCATGAAGTCTTTGAAGTTCAACTCCAACTCCAGGACTGCAAGTGGTGACAGTACCGTTCTCCTCCTCCTCAATACCGGTATTGTTCTTCCTGGGAGATCCCACTTCTTCCTGCACAAAGTTCCAGTCCCATCTTTCCCAGTTTTGCTCAGCTACAGACAGACAGACAGACAGACTATAATGACAATAAAGACAAAGATATTCAAGATACTCTACTCTACTCTTTTGACAACTGTTGCACACCAGGTCCTTCAACACCAGCGGGTCGGGCCGGGTTGGTAATTTACAACGCTAAACGGAGCATGGAGCAGAGAAGCTTTTCTGAAGCAAAACTAAAGTTAACATCTTATTTTTAAAAAATACACAAATAAAATCAAATTTAAAAAAGAGAGAAAACATTGCACATCCTGCGATGCACATGGCCCAATACGATGCTAAAACGATCAATTGTGCAGCTCTAGTCAGGTAGGCCACTAACGGAGTTATCAATGGTAGTCAGGTAAGTAAGGTGTCTGTCTGTTTACCTTCAGCGAGGATCCAGCAGACAGAGATCCAGAGCAGACTGAAGCTGAAGCCCCGAAAGTTCATCACCTGGTGCTCGGGTTGTGTCCAGACAGATTCACAGCCACTGATAAAGAGATATCACTCCTCTGTCACTCCTTTATGAGTCAGTCACGAGCACAGAAAAATCTCTTTGTGCGGTGTTTCGTCCAGGCAGATCTTGACTCACTGACACACTTCCTCTCCCTGCTCACTTATAAATACAGTCGGCAGACGCCCACAGACGACGCCCACAAAGCGTCACTTCCTCAGAGGTAATTTTCCAGAAGTGCCTGGCAACGGCTGGCAAAAACAACACTACCACCATCCTCTGTTAGAAAAAACAACCTTAATTACCACTAAACCAGTTTTTAATCGTAGCCTATTTGACCAACAACTATGGAAGTCCGGCCGCTTTTTCCAATGTTTTCCCTCCTCCTCACGGCCACGTGCGTTTGTTTTCAACGAAGCCGGGTAAAAAAGCAAAACACTGAGCGGTGAATAAGTAAGGGATAATGCCCGACGACATTGCAATATCCTGTTTAAAGTGATCATATAATAAACAACTAATCAATACTGTATAGATAAAGGAGTGATAATAACCTACAGTAAATGCTTTGAATCTCTTAGCTATAGCTGTGCAGTAGCCTATATTTAGTAGACCGGATAGCAGCAGATGATAGAAGGGTCATTACAACCAGAAGAGACGGGAGACTTTTATTTTTTAGAGACTTGAGACTTGACTTGGACTCGTGACCAAAGACTTGAGACTTGATGAAGTCTCACCCCTCAAAGACTTGAGACTTGACTTGGACTCGTGACCAAAGACTTGAGACTTGATGAAGTCTCACCCCTCAAAGACTTGAGACTTGACTTGGACTCGTGACCAAAGACTTGAGACTTGACTTGGACTTGCAAAAAAAGACTTGTGAACATCTCTGTCATATGTGACCACAGCCCAGAAACTCTGCTGTCTTCTTTTGGCCAAAGCTCATCACATGCTCCGTACCCTGCAACTAAAGAAGAGACAAGCAAACGCCACATTATTCCTCTAATCATTACAGCTACTCTGTAAAAAGCATGGATTTCCTCTTCATAATGTTTAACATCACATACAGTACATACTGATAATAAATTAGTCAACTTTTCAACCATCCATCCATCCAACCAAACTAACAAAGCAGTCAACCATCCAACCAAAGTGACCAAACAACCATTTTATTTACTTTCCCTGGGGAAAATGCTTAACACGAGTGGGATGTACAGTAGCTACAGTGCGCACAAAAAGCCCCTGAAACCACATACTGTAAGTAGAACATGAAGACTGAGTGATTAAGAACAAGGATGTTGATAGAGACAAAACAGAAACTATAGATCAGAAGAAGAACTGTAAAACAACCCGTCCCCTTGGCCTCCGAGAAGATTCAGGATGATGGCAGATGAATGTAAAGAGTGTGGGAACTGTCAGCCTGATACACATCTAAACCAGGAATGTTCAACAAAACAAGTTGGGGCATCTTAAAGTGAGACGTTATCTATCTGGTATTGATTTGAAACAGACCTCAGCATAACTCGTCAGCAGTAGTTCTCATCATGCTAGTCTGGTTTTGGTTGAAGTTTTGAAGTTGAACAGTGGAGATTGAAGATTAGATAGAGGGATTTTTCTCCATTTTGATGAATCATATTATTTATGTCTTATTTTCAGTTCAATATTGCTGTGCAACAGTGAAATATGTATTTGTATATGGAGTTGTATGTGTACATGTATGTTGTGTTGCAGGTAAAGCTGATCTTTCGTACACTGACGTTGTCATCACACAGGCTGCACAGCCACAGAGGATCAGAGGTACTCCAACACATTAGTAATTACCTCATTAAATAGGACACATTGTTGCTGCCTTACCAATGTTGTAACTATCATTATCATTATACTATTCATGTATATTACCAACAAATATTTGCTTAATAAGTCATTTTTAAACTCTCCGTGAGTTTTATTTCTGATACTATGACGTATAGTGGATTTATAATGTTGTGGACTTTGATCAGTATTTTACAGTTACAGCTGATTGCACTCGTCTGACACACCTCCGCCATGTGTTTGTTGTGGTTACACTTCCACCTCTTCATCCATAATTAATTTCATGTCTGTGGCATTTATCACCTGGTTACTGACACTGTCAACAAAAACCAATTAAGTCATATATTCACCTCTAACCCATTCATCCTGTTCTAAATCTGGAGTTCCATCCTATAAATTCCCTCCTGAATATTTTCCGAACTTTATCTACCTGCTGTGTGTTGTTTGGGCATTTAAAAGATGAAGAGATAGTATCATCTGGCCTTGTATCCAGATGATGGAGGGAAATCCTCTATTTTCTTGTTGGTATCTGTAGTTCAGCTTCAGTTCTCATCTATACGAACTAGATGAGTTTTGTAAAAGACAACACACGCAACAACATGCAACCGCCTCTATGCTGGGCCAAAATACAAAATATATATCTACAGTACACACTAACAAGCACTGGTTAAGCTTTATGCAACTCATCATTTAAAAAGGATTATTCCTCTATTGATTAGGGTTAGGGTTAGATTGTTATAAATGTTATTTAGTAAGACGATCTTGTGTTAAATGATTATTTTTAATAAATAATGGATACAGTTTTTATAAATATTAGATGAATTATATCAATTACAAACAGAGACTTGAGGAACAATGAACTCACACAGGGAAGAACCACAGATAAATAACAACAATAAACACAAAGGAAATAAAATTCCCAGGAAGTGAAAGATGAAAGGTGACAGGTGTGACGTTGGGAACGTAAACATGACATGTGACAGGAAGACAAACGATTATTCAGAAAATCATTTACATAAACAGTGATATAGACGTGTCCTAACATCAGAGAGTGTCTTGTGTTTATTAATCCAGAGTGAATCATTTATCACTGTGTTGTTTATAACTCATACATTAATGGTGTGTGTGTTTCCTCCACAGATCAGGTCGACGCTGCTCCGACCTTTTACTCAACAGTCAGACCAGGATTCACCTGACAGGACACAAACAGCACCAGTGTTTCAGTGTACAGTGTCAACTGTGATTTTTATTAATTAAACTGAAGAAATGCTCATTTGTATTTGTTTATATTTTCTATTAGTTCAGTACTAAGGACTGTTTTCTTCAGACTTCTGGTTTCTACGATCATCTTGTGATTCCTTGTATGAATAACTTCTCTAAGGACACTATGTGTGAAGGCCTACATTTTCACTTCCTGATTATACTTGTTTCCAAAGCCTGAATAGATCTGTTTTTGTTTTATTAAGAAATAAATTATTAAAGACAAAGTCTGTATGATTGAAAACAAACTCTGGTGCTCGTCAGATTTCACCAGCTCATCTCTACCTCCATCAGTCAGCCATTGAACTAACAGACTAAACAGAGATGATGCTCACTGCAGCCAGCTCATATGTTTTAGCAGCATGGTGGTACCACCTTCTCCATCAGTCTGACTCAACAGACGAAGTAAAAGACTTGGGGTTGTGTACATCCATCACAGACGATTGCAGTCAAGAAAGCATGAGATCACCTTTTTCTTTTTTTTTAAGTATATTTTTTGGCCTTTTTGCAATAGTATATAGTGAGATAGACAGGAAAGGGGAGGCAGAGAGAGGGGGAAAGACATGCAGGAAAGGTCTGCCCGACGCGGGATTCGAACCGGGGACGCCTGCGTTTGAGGATTGTAGCCTCTACATGGGGCGGCTGCCTCAACCACTGCACCACGCACCGCCCTGAGATCACCTTTTTCTCTGTGTGTTGTGACAACAAGCAACATAAGCAGTAATTTAATCCATTATTTACTGTACATAAAAACTGAGGGTGCAGCTTTATACGAGGTACGTCATTGACTTTCTGTAGTGACGTACAGATCTCAGTCAATCATCGATGAGTTCTTTATCTCTAAAAAATCATTAATGCGTGACAGAGACTTTCCATTACACATTAATGTTTAGGAAAAATAAGGTAAATATAGCTGTGAACAGGTAGCTCTACATTCCTTTGGCACATGGATCAGATACTCTATGTAGGTAAACCCTCCTGCAGAATGTGACTGAACCACTTAAGGTCACATGATGATTTACATAACTATGATGTAGTCTGGGAAAGATAAAACTCACAGATTAAATACAAAGATCAACATCTGGATCAACAGCAGTTTAGTAAAGTTGTTTCTTCCAACTTTACAACATAACCATTTTTTATATAGATTATTATTGTATTATTATGTTATTATACTTATTATGAGTGTAGAGTTACTCTCAGTTGTTAGTGCAAACAAAGCTCATCTCCTGCAGCCTAAAACCAGAGCAGCTCGGCCTTGGCTGGTTTCAGTATCTAAGTTGTAAACAGTGGAGCTGTAAATATCCTCTAATTCACACCACTTATTCAATTCAATGAACTGCTGCTCTGAGTTATTACACTAAAATCCTTAATTTTTGCTTGTGGAAGACACTGAAATGCTAAAAATGAGTCCAATGAATAAAACGTAGAGCCAAATCTGATGACTGTCTCAACCAGAACACTTTAAATGTGCTTTAAAAAGAGGTTCAGTTATCTATCTGGTATTGATTTAATAATAATAATACATTTTATTTATAACGCGCTTTTACAAGTGCTCAAAGACGCTTACACAAAAACATAGTTTGAAATACAATGCAAAAAATTATCATAGTTTAAGCAGAAGTAAGCTATATTTTTGTGTTAATTTAAGTCTTAAATAGTTATATCTTCCGACAGCAATCACTTATATAGAGTGTTTGGACCGAAACACGGGTCTGTCAGTCCCTCTGCTCTGCTCTGAGCCGAGGAGAAAACTTTTATCGTATCCTACAGTTTTTATCCAATGAGGAGAGAGAACGGCATGCAGGGCTGTGTGTGCAGCCAAGGGACGCCGTGAATGTGGCGACGTAGGGACGAGGACTGTTATGGTGCGTTCAAGGAAACTCGTATTTTTCCGACCGTGAAGTCGTACCAGTTCGATCTGGTACGAGTTCAGTGCCATATGGCCAACCCTCCAAAAATGCAAACAAACAACAAATCAACTGTTTGCTAGTACGTAGGGGTTTATCCACAACTGTTCTCTCAAAAACACTCAAACCAACCTCATGCAAACCAACAACTGTCACATTAAGAGAGTGATTTCAAAATAAAATGAGAAGTACCAGAGTCCAGGCAGAAGCAGGTAAGAAGGTTGTTACAGTAAATGTTCAGTCATTACATTACTTCTTTGTAGCTGACACCATACTCCACATCGCAACATAATGAGGTTTCATTATAAAGTGTTTGAAAATGAAGATGATGACATCTAGTGGTCACTCTTTAATGCTGCATCTCTGAGGGAGGACAAATGAATACAATGTAATAATATTTTGTATTCATACAAATCAACATTGAACCTTGAACTTACGTTTTTTATTTATTTAATTACAGCAAAGATGTTAATACTTCTCTGTTATATGATAGAATGTATTTCTTAATCCATGCAGTGAGGGGGTTCAACTTCCGACTGTTTCGTGTTTTTCTCTCCACAGATCTAGAGATCGCACGGAGCCTCAGTGCATTTTAATGTACATGTGTTTTCTCACTGGAAGTAAATCTAAAACGTCAATGACATGAAAATACTGAGTGAACTTTGACCAGAATGAACAACATGGTTCAGTTGGATCTTTTCTCTTCAGTTTCTTTTCCTCAATAGATTTTAAATATTAATATTAATATTCACAGTTCATTGGCTCTGTTCGGAGTAAAGGTCACTGACACACAGTAAAGTGTATCACACTATAGTAACAACAAACAGAATAAACATGATGTTGAATGAATTAACATAGGGAGAAGGTTTAATAAGATTTCATGAGCTTTGGCTTCTTCCCGCTCTTTTTGAACATAAATAAGTGTTAAGTCTTGTTGTTGTTGTTTCATTTTGTGTTGTTGTCTTGTATTTGTTTTATTTGTTTTTATTCTGTTCTTCTTATATTCTGTGTTCAAATAAACTTTCATTATTCACAAATTATTAAATATATTCATAAATAAATAGATAAATACATCTCATTTACAATAATAAAAAAAGTAATAACAAGAAGAAAAAAAAGACAAAGTTACACAACAAACATTAACAATATGTAAACATGACACATACATCATAACTCATCTTAGTGCTGTAGACAGACAGAGGTTTAACTTCCTCTGCAGAGGAGAAAGATCAATAAGGGACCTCACTCCTCTTAGTTCCACCTTTTCCACCACTAGAGGACGCTAGACAACAGGACAAAGTTTCCTCATTGTGACTGAAGAGAAACTTCTCTGTTGCATCAGCTCCCTTTTTTTTGATGGGGTTATACATTTAGTTTCAAAGAACAAAAAAGTGACAGAACAAGTTCAGGACAGGGAGTATCTTATACAGCTCCAAAATTCATTCAATAAATAAATAAATAAATAAATAAATAAATAAATAAATAAATACCTTCCCCGCCTCCACAGTTTGTCATTCCCCAAACATTCTCAATCTCATATCCACCCACCCACCTCCCCAGAGAGCAAAACAAGAAAACAGAGAGAAAAAAGACAATCGGTAAATACATAATAAAAATGAAAGAAAAGGCTCTTGTAAATAAATAATAACAACAAAAAATGCAAAGACATATCAGAATAAGCACCATAGCTTCTCCTCATAAACAACATTGTAAATAACACAAAAATATAGAATAAGCATTGGAAAACCACAAAGTAGAGTGTCTGTGTCTTATTCATCCAGAGTAGTTGGGCCATTCTGGTCAGCAGGTCATATGACTTGGAAAAAGCTATTCTATAAAAAAATACAGTTCCTGTTTTGTTGAAATGTCTCGGTCAGTCAGCTGGTCTCCTCCTGCTGGTGTAGTGGGTTCAGGAGTCGCAGGTTTGAATCCACAAAGTGATTGGAAAGACCCAGGACGGTGAAACGTCCCAGATCGTCCAGAGAGGAGATGGATCACTGCTGGTGTCAGAGTGTAAACCTGGTTTCTTAGTCTGGCTTCAACTGTCTCATCTCCATCAACATTGTTCCCCCAAAGTCTGCAGACTCTTTTATAGGGATGACATCACGCTCCACATCCTGGATGAACAGAGAACAGATGTTCAGTCATTGGTCTGATAGATGCTGAAAAGTTGAACACAACAGGAAGTAACAATGTTTGTTAATTTACTTACAAGTCTTTGGTTTTGACGATGTCGTTTAATCAAGAATCCAATGACGACAACAGTCAGGACGAAGAAGAAGCAGCAAACCACCGGCAGGATCCAATAAATGTGTCTGGTCTGCTCAACTTCTGTGACTGAATGAAACAACAGCTACAGTCACTGACAGCACAGAAACAAGAACAAAACACCACAATGACTGAAAATGTCGTCTTCTTCCAGTCGTCCTCACAGAGTCAGACTGTTTCCTCACCTTCATCGTCCATCTGGATGTTTATAGGAGGTTGCGACGTCTCTGTTGACCAGGTTTTCAGGTCTGGATCTGGAAGAACAAACATTTACAACTCAACTCTAAAAAGAAACAGAGAAACTGACCATTGTGACTACTCAGACACACCTGGATTAATCAGTGTGTCCAATAGAAATGAAGGACCTGCCTTAAATTCAGGAAGTGGTGGAGCTGTGCATAGAGCCCATACAGATGTTTTTTCTGTTGATTAATTGTTTTGTCTCCAATTTGAAACCATATGCAGTTTGAATCCCACATTGGGCGGCCCTTTACTGCCACTGTCATTCCCTCTCTCTCTGCCTCCCCATTTCCTGTAGGCTAAAAAAAAAAAAAAAAAAACTCTGTCAATCCAAAACATTACACCAACCAACAGTAAAGTCCCTTCGATACTACAAACCGTTTCTGTGGTACAAGTGACAGTTTGTACTGTTCTAAAGAACAAACACTGTATTTGACCTGTTTAAGGTTTTAAATGGACTCTGGTCCAGAGAGACTGAGGATCAAGACTCAGGAAACTGAACGAGCATCAAACCCATTGACAGAAAGTATCTGACAAACAGGAGCTGTTTGATGTTGAACTCGTGATTTATGCAGAAAAACAACAGATACATTAAAGTCAAAGCACAATGACATCAACACACTGTGGTTATTTCATAATCAACTTTATTTCTTAGCTTATATTCTCAATGCTTTTTTGGAACATGTTTATAGTGTTTTTAAACAAAGACAAAACAAAAACATCTTTTTGTGCTAACAGGAAGGTGCTCAGCTGAAGGAAACATTATCAGCAGAATGTTCAAGGTATGGAGAGCAAGAAATAAAAATTTAATTAAACTTTAATTAAACTAAATAAATACAAATTGTTACTAAACACCACCAGGGTGTTTAAAAATAAAAACTCTTTGTCAGTGTTCAATCTATAAACAAAAACAAGAAGGAGTGTCAACCACACTAACTGTCTAACTGTCTTAACCATTATTTACGCGATACAAACTGAGGTAGTCAAGTCTTTATAGGCATTAAAAAAATGTTGAATTAAATTGAATTACAACCCTCAATGTCTTAAAATATAAAAATAACTAAATAAAAAACATCAGTTTTTATCTAACCTCGTTACAACCTTGAAGAGATAAATATCAGTGCTCCTTCACTTTCTTAACGTCTGAATAACTGGAGGAATCTGATCATGTCACAGTTTTGAATAAATTCAACCTCTGTTCTGTCATATCGATCTACGATATGTTGTTTTTGTGAAATGTCCAGAACCCTCTCTGTCACAGATACAGGAGGATTCATCAAGTGTTAGATCAGACATAGTCTCTGTAATATCTAGGTGTGACCTTTATGAACTCTGGCTGTCACACCTCTGAAACTGTGACGACAACTGAGATTTAAACGCCCTTGTATCTTGTACCACAACAAACAGAAAGAGGACAAACAGTGCTGCTGATTTAAGTCTTCACAACCCAGACACAGACATGGACAAACGTCTGGACCAGCAACACGAGAAAAATAAGCGTCATAGTTTTCTACGGCCAAATAAATCACATTCCCTGTGACTTTACAACCACCTCATTTTTATTTTATCTTCCAAGCTTGTAGCTCTTCAGGAAGATTTTCTTTTTTTTTTCTTTTTTTTTTTATGATCAATTTTTTATTGTTCTTTTCCATGTTAGTATAAATAGACAGATATGAATAGAGAAAACAATGGCAGCTGTATCCGGCCCAACCCTTACCACAACCCTCCCCCCAACCCAGGTGGTATGCCCAAGGCAAGGCCTGCACAAATCTCTTCAAGGCAATAACCGCCATTACAGCAACAGATGTAATAATAGTAAACAAAGCAAAATGACAACAGCAACAACAACAACAAAAAAACTAAAACAAACAGAAAAATTACTACAAACAAAACAAAAATATATAGAAAAATCTTACACACACACACACATTCATTCACTCACACCCCTTGCCCCTCCCCTCCCAGGGATCCCAGCAGATGATCTCAGCATGAACATCATACCAAGTACACAATACTACAACAAATCACATATCCTTTGCAGAAGCCTTGACCAGCAGGAGACATTTTGTGCTTTGGCATGGCGAAGTTGTGCAGTGGATTGCTCCATCTGAGCAATCTCCTTGTAGCTCAAAAGCCATTCCCTCACTGATCAGGAAGATTTTCTAACCATTTCTCCGTTATGATCCAAGACTGAGATCTGCAGGTTCTGGGTCGAGGCTACTAAGTTTAGTCAAGACACAATGGTACCCTCGCTATTGTCCTCCATTGGCTAAGAAGACCATGACAGGTTAAGGTGCATTGAACCATCATTGGTCAGGTTTCAGGTCATATCAAAGTGCTTCAGGATTAAAGTTGCAATGTGAGTGAACAGGAATGGTAAACGTAGTGCAGTGCAGCACAGTTTGACTTGACTGCAGCGATCCTGCTGCTAAACAGGAACATTTCTGATCCGAGGTCAGCTTTGGAAAATATGAACCAAATATGTCCATGGAGAAAAGCAAAAACAGTTTTAACTGGTTCCTCTTACAGTCTGAGACCTTTGAGTCTTTCCCATGACCCGGCCTCGTATGCTGAGGAAAACTTCTCCATAAAATGAGGTAGAAGACTCTGAAGACTTTGTAGGATCTGGCTCCTTCTGGTCTATTGAAGTCACTGGTGGCAACAGGAGTCGCAGGTTTGAATCCACAAACTGACGGTGAAGACGACATCACACTATATAAGATCCTGGATGAACAGAGAACAGATGTTCAGTCACAAAAGTTTGACACAACAGAAATTGACAATGGTTTTTAATTTACTTAACTACATGTTTTTGTGTTTGTTTCTGACGTTGTTGCTTAATCAAGACTCCAATGACAACAACAACAATCAGGACCAACGAGCAGAAAACCACCGGCAGGATCCAATAATGGTGTCTGGTCTGATCAACTTCTGTGAATGAATGCAACAACAGCTACAGTCACTGACAGGACAGAAACTAGAACAAAACACCACAACGTCGTCTTCTTCCAGTCGTCTTCACCGAGTCAGACTGTTTCCTCACCTTCATCGTCTGTCTTGTCTCTTGGATCAGGAGTTTGTAGATCTTGGGAAAATGACGGCATCTCCGTCATTCCAGTTTTGATGTCTGGGTCTAAAGACACAGATTTAAAACATTTACAAAACAACATTAAACAGAAACATGACTATAAAAACCAAAGGCTAAAGATCTAAACAAATGTACTCACCAACAACAAGTTGAACTATTGAATACTTCTGTAAGTTTCGGATGTCACACTTGTATCTCCCTGTATCTCCAGATGTTACGTTCAGGATCTTCAGTGACATGTTTCCATGTTTCAGCTCCTCTGTGAACAGCTGAGTCCTGTTGACGTACGATGGGATCTTCTCTGGAGCTTCTTTCATTTCATAGTACAGGAGAACAATGTTGACCCAGTTCTGATCTGAGGCATCTGGTTGGAGATCAGGCCTCGACCACCGCACAACAAACATCTCCACATCTGATGGAGGATCCAGTTGACATGGTAGGATGACATCATCTCCTGGAGAAGCAATGATCGGCTGAGATGGACTGATCATCTTAAATTCCACTGGAAAATGGAGAGAACAGTAAAACGTCTGGAATTTAAATTATATAGGCTATTGTATGTTTGATATTTCACTTGTGAGTCCAAAAACTTTCTCTGAGTTCAGACAGCTCTGGCAGTGGCTGGACTAGACATCTGTCATAACTTGATTCTTGTTTTATTGATTTAGCAGCTTAAACCAAAAGAGCTGCTGAGAGGCTAAGAGTGTCCGACGTGTTAACAAAAGAAATGCACTGTGATTTCTGTACTAAAGGTCAATCTGTTAACAATGAACAAAAAAACAAACAAGATCAACTCATAATAAAAAGTGTACAAACTTCAACTAAAGTAATCACAGTGATCAACGAAATATAGGTTAACCCAGAAAACCCAATTCATGGCTCCTACAATTGATCGTTTGGTCTAAAAATGTGAACATTGCTGATAAATAGACAAATAAACGCGTTTTCAGTGTTGGTAACGTATCTGTTTACCTTTAACGGGTGAGCAGGAGACAAAAGCCAAGAGGGGAATAAAAGTCCAGAGAGAAGTAGTATCCATGAAGTCTTTGAAGTTCAACTCCAACTCCAGAAGTGGTGACCGTTCTCCTCCTCCTTAATATTGTTCTTCCTGGGAATTCCCACTTCCTGCACAAAGTTCCAGTCCCATCTTTCCCAGTTTTGCTCAGCTGCACCTGCAAGCGCGCGCGCACGCACACGCACACACACACACACACACACACACACACACACACACACACACACACACACACACACACACACACACACACACACACAGCAAAACACATAGAGCTCCCTGCTCACTTATAAATAGCCTACAGCCGCCCACATTACGTAAGTTTCCAGAAGTGTCTGGCAACGGCTGGAAACAAAACAACAACACCATCCTTACCTCTGTTAGAACAAACAACCTTATTTACCACTAAACCAGTTTTTAATCGTAGCCTATATGACCAACATCATCAACACTATAGAGGAGAACTATGAAAGTCCGGCCGCTTTTCTCCAATGTTCTCCCTGTTTTCAACGAAGCCGGGTAAGAAAGCAAAACACTGAGCGGTGAATAACGTTATTTATTCTACATGTGTTATACCATGTGTTGTATCTGTCATAAACAAGAGATTGCGGATTATGTGGTGTCGTGGTGCGGTTCAGACAGGTACAGGCAGACAGATCCATTATCTCCCTGTAAGTTATGAGTCATTTATTTAACCAAGCCAAATCCTTTAGATCATATGTCAACTCTTTATTATTCTCGGCGACTCACGGCGACCAAGCTTTGATAAATGTCCTCCCGTGTTTCAGCCGGGTCGATACCGGAGCTATTTAAAAAAAAAAAAAGAAAAAAAAAAAAAAAGAAGAAGAAGAAGGGGGGAAAAAGCGCTCGTCGCCGTGGAGCTGACAACAGCTGACATGTGGTCGGTCACAGTCTCACAGTGCACCATAAATAGGCTACTCTTACCCTTAATATAACGACGTGTGCTGCTGCCCTCTTGGCCAGGTCACCCTTGAAAATGAGATCTCGATCTCAACGGGTCTTTTACCTGGTTAAATAAAGGCTAAAAAAAAATAAAATAAAACAAACTTCAACCTTAAAGCTCTCTCTGTCCACCGACTGTCCTGACCCGTATCCATGAAGTCTTCGGAGTTCAACTCCTACATCTTCATTCACGGTGGTAGCAGCTCAGAGTCGTGGCTAGAAACACTGCGCTCTTGGTCCAGTCGGTCTGTCATTGATTCAAGTTTCAACGCGTCACCAAAGACGGTTATAAATATAATACTGTAGCTATATGACCAAATAGCCCGCGTGCAAATACGCACCTGTGCTCTAACAACAGCTGGGGTAGGATAGGCTCCATGTGTCCGTGTCCTCATCGACCTCATTCCGCAAACGCCCGGGCGATTAAAAGTGATTATAGCATTGCACGGAAGAAAAAGTGTTTCACCGGCTCTCCTGTCAGCCAGCCCCCCTCCCACTCTCTCTCTCTCGCATGTAGACACACACACACACACACACACACACACACACACACACACACACACACACACACACAGAGGTCGCGCTGTACTGCTAATAGACAAAGACAAATAGATAAATGTGCTAATTGTACAGTGTTAAAATTACCGCGATCTAGCCCAAATCAAGCTCTGAAAATATTCAGGAGGGAAATTATAGGAGGGAACTTAATACTAGAAACTCCAGATTTAGAACAGGTCAGGGCCATGTGTTAGAGGGGATGATTTATGACTTATTGTTGACAGTGTCAGTAACCAGGTGATGCCACAGACATGAACCTAATAATAGCAGAGACGTGGACAATGATTCTATAATCATTTGTTGTAATTAAATCTAATTGGCAGTCTCCCCCTCAGCAGCCTAAAACCAGAGCAGCTCGGCCTTGGCTGGTTTCAGTAGTTGTCATAATGACCAGGCACTTTAGTGGTGGTACTATCATCACTAAGGCATTCAGTGACAATGCCATATGGCAGACCCTCCAAAAATGAAAACAAACAAGTCAACCGTTTTCTCGTACGTAGGGGTTTATCCACAACTGTTCTCTCAAAATCACTGAAACCAACCTCATGATGGCTTGATACTGCACCTCTGAGGGAGGACAAATGAATACAATGTAATAATATGTATTCATACAAATCAACATTGAACCTTGAACTTACGTTTTCTTTATTTCATTTAAAGCAAAGATGTTAATACTTCTCTGTTATATGATAGAATGTATTTCTTAATCCATGCAGTGAGGGGGTTCAACTTCTGACTGTTGTGTGTTTTTCTCTCCACAGATCTAGAGATCTCACGGAGCCTGAGTGCATTTTAATGTACATGTGTTTTCTCACTGGAAGTAAATCTAAAACTTCAACTCGTGACATGAAAATACTGAGTGAACTTTGACCAGAATGAACAACATGGTTCAGTTGGATCTTTTCTCTTCAGTTTCTTTTCCTCAATAGATTTTAAATATTAATATTAATATTCACAGTTCATTGGCTCTGTTCGCAGTAAAGGTCACTGACACACAGTAAAGTGTATCACACTATAGTAACAACAAGCAGAATAAACATGATGTTGAATGAATTAACATAGGGAGAAGGTTTAATAAGATTTAATAAGCTTTGGCTTCTTCCCACTCTTTTTGAACATAAACAAGTGTTAAGTCTTGTTGTTGTTGTTTCATTTTGTGTTGTTGTCTTGTATTTGTTTTATTTGTTTTTATTCTGTTCTTCTTATATTCTGTGTTCAAATAAACTTTCATTATTCACAAATTATTAAATATATTCATAAATAAATAGATAAATACATCTCATTTACAATAATAACAAAAGTAATAACAAGAAGAAAAAAAAGACAAAGTTACACAACAAACATTAACAATATGTAAACATGACACATACATCATAACACATCCTAAGTGCTGTAGACAGAGAGAGGTTTAACTTTAACACTTCTGTAGAAGAGAAAGATCAATAAAGGGACCTCGCTCCTCTTCATGTTCTTAGTTCCACCTTTCCACCACTAGAGGACGCTAGACACCAGGACAAAGTTTCCTCATTGTGACTGAAGAGAAACTTCTCTGTTGCATCAACTCCCTTTTTTTTGATGGGGTTATACAATAAGTTCCGAAGACAAAAAAAAGTGACAGAACAAGTTCAGGACAGGGAGCATCTTATACAGCTCCAAAATTCATTAATTCAATAAATAAATAAATAAATAAATAAATAAATAAATACCTTCCCTCCGCCTCCACAGTTTGTCATTCCCCAAACATTCTCAATCTCATATCCACCCACCCACCTCCCCAGAGAGCAAAACAAGAAAACAGAGAGAAAAAAGACAATCGGTAAATACATAATAAAAATGAAAGAAAAGGCTCTTGTAAATAAATAATAACAACAAAAAATGCAAAGACATATCAAAATAAGCACCATAGCTTCTCCTCATAAACAACATTGTAAATAACACAAAAATATAGAATAAGCATTGGAAAACCACAAAGTAGAGTGTCTGTGTCTTATTCATCCAGAGGAGTTAGGTCATTCTGGTCAGCAGGTCATATGACTTGGAAAAAGCTATTCTATAAAAAATACAGTTCCTGTTTTGTTGAAACATCTCGTCAGTCAGCTGGTCTCCTCCTGCTGGTGTAGTGGGTTCAGGAGTCGCAGGTTTGAATCCACAAAGTGATTGGAAAGACCCAGGACAGTGAAACGTACCAGACTCTCCACCAACAATGATCGTCCAGAGAGGAGATGGATCACTGCTGGTGTCAGAGTGTAAACCTGGTTTCTTAGTCTGGCTTCAACTATCTCATCTCCATCAACAATGTTCCTCCAAAGGAGGCTCAAGTCTGCAGACTCTTTTATCCACATCCTGGATGAACAGAGAACAGATGTTCAGTCATTGGTCTGATAGATGCAGAAAAGTTTGACACAACAGGAAGTAACAATGTTTGTTCATTTACTTACAAGTCTTTGGTTTTGACGATGTTGCTTGATCAGGAATCCAATGACGATAACAATCAGGACAAAGAAGAAGCAGCAAACCACCGGCAGGATCCAATAAATGTGTCTGGTCTGATCAACTTCTGTGACTCAATGAAAGACAAACAGCTACAGTCACTGACAGGACAGAAACTATAACAAAACACCACAGTGTCGACTTCTTCCAGTCGTCCTCACAGAGTCAGACTGTTTCCTACATGTCGAAGTGTCCTTGGGCAAGACACTGAACCCACACTTGTCCCCCGATGTGTCCAATCGGGTGTATTAATGTGTGTGAATGCTTAGTTCCCTGCACTATGTGCTGTATGAATGGAATGTGTGTGAAAGGGTGAATGCGACCATTACATTATAAAGCGCTTTGAGTGGTCCAAGAGACTAGAAAAGCGCTATATAAGTGCAAGTCCATTTTCCTCACCTTCATGGTCCGTCTGGATGTTTGTGGGAGGTAGGGATGTCTTTGTTGGACCAAGCATTTAGCAAACATCTACTCAGAAACAGAGACAGAGCTACAAAAATCAAAGAAATCTAAATTACTCACTAACAACAAGTTGAACATCTGCATCCTCCACTTTTCCTTGGATGAAACATTTGCATCTGTATCTCCCTGCATCTGCAGACGTTACGTTCAGGATCTTGAGCGACATGTGTAACAGGGTAAAGCTGTATCGGCTAGTAATCTTTGTATTTTGTGTGACACTGTGGTGGATTCTGCTGTGGGTGTGGTTTAACAGAGTGAGTGTGTCTGCAGTGATTGCATGGTGACGGGCTAACTGGAAACAGGTGTGCTGGACAGGTCGGCAACCAGCTTAATTACCCACACACACTCTCTCCTTCAGTCTCCCTCTGATCTTCTCTGTGACAGGTACCTGTGTGAATGTGGTCTGAGGTCTTAAGAAATTGTATGTCGAATGTATCTGGTGTTGAGTCTCCCTCTGATCTTCTCTGTGACAGGTGGCGTGTGGTGTAGGCTGGAGTTACTTTGGACGCTGGGTCAGGTTGGAACCTCAAGGGCTGAACAGGAGCGCTTTACAGCCACGAAGTGGAGTGCAGCAGCCTGCAGCAGTCGTAAGCAGCACAGCACACAGCGCCAGCAATGATGATACAGCCTTGACACCGAACCAGTACACCAACTGACCAGCAGATCCAGCCAGCCTGCCAACCTGTGTGAGTGAAGCCCGGCCACTCACCAGGCCACACGGAGCCACACTCTCAGCCACCTCCTCCCAGACTTTTTTAATTACTTCCCCCATAGACTTGATTAGTTTTTTTTATATATTTCTATAAATAAAAAGGACTCCTTTAAACCGTACCTTTTGTCTTGTGTTGCCTTGTCCACTTTCACTGGTTGGTCAAACAAAGAACACTTTACAACTGGCGTTGTCGGCAGGATTGACCAAAAAAAAAGAAACCAGTGGTGGGCAAGGCCAACATGACAGATCAAAGTGAGCCTCAACCTGGTCCTAGTCGAGAAAACCAAGCTCCTAGTGCAATGTCCAGACCGGTTGGTATGGTTCCTATGTTTAATCTGATGACATCTAAATTTAAAGGAAGAGATTCAGACATTGGTTTAGGAGAGTGGAAGAGTAATCTGAAAACTACCTTCGCTTTACAAGGAGTCCCAAATGATTTTAGAGCTGAATTAACGCTATGTTGTCTGGAGGGAAAAGCTAAGAGAGAGATTTTAATTTTACCTCCAGAGAAGCGCAACACAGCTGAGCTGATTTTTGGGGAATTAGATAAGTTGTATGGGGATAGAGCCACTGCCTCAGTCCTGCGCTCTCAGTTTTTTAATGCCCGCCAAGAGCCACATGAGGACATTAGTTCTTTTGCATTGAGACTGCAGGAAGACTTTCTTAGGCTCGAGAAAAAAGACTCCAGGGGCATCAGAGATGACGATGTGTTGCTCCGAGATCATTTGATTGAGGGGCTGAGAGACTCTGCAACGAGGGGGGAATTCAGAGCCAAGATTCTATTGGATGATAGTCTGACGTTTCAGACCATCAAAGCAGAGCTCTCCTTAAGGGAACAAGCATATGGGGAAACATCTGAACAAGCACACTGCCTTGCCATGAGGGGGCACAACCAAGTTAATTTTCCTCATTTAAAGGATTTGGAACAAATCAAGACACAATTAAGGGATGAAATGAACACACAAATGTCAAATAAATTTAATGAACTGTCCCAGTCTTTAATTCAAGAGATCCGGTCAGAGCTGCACCAGAGGACACCACGGGGTGCAGAGTGGAGCCAGCCTGCCCCACGAAGTGGGCCACCGAGGAGGAACCGACCCCGGTTGGGTTCAGTAAACCGGTATGATGGCCAGGGTAATCCCATTTGCAACCTTTGTTCTCAACCTGGACATATAGCACGCTCATGCACAAACAGACAAAGGTCAGCATCGTTAAACTAGAATACACCACTGTGGCGGCCCAGACAGTGGGGTGTTCAGAAGTGAATGGGCCTCTGCATGAAGACACACACAAATTAATTGGAGATGTCCCTAAAGTTAACCTGTTGCTTGATGATGTCCCTGTTAATTGGATCCTTGATACAGGGTCAAATGTGTCGTTGATGAAGAACAGTTTTTTCTTGGAACATTTTGCAGAAAAAGGTGAACGGCTTAAGGAGGCTGACAG
This sequence comes from Trachurus japonicus, assembly GCF_045865225.1. Taxonomy (NCBI): domain Eukaryota; kingdom Metazoa; phylum Chordata; class Actinopteri; order Carangiformes; family Carangidae; genus Trachurus; species Trachurus japonicus. The sequence continues at coordinate 11,281,589 of NC_140924.1, forward strand.
CTGGCTGACCTTAGAAGCTGCTAATGGACTGGACATTCCTTATTTAGGTTATGTGTTGTTACCTGTTAAAGTTGGAGAAGTCGAAGTTCCTGAGGGTGGGTTTCTGGTTGTTAAAGATCACTGCCTAACTGATACAGAAGGGGTGGTGGGCATGAACATTATTAGAAGTTGTTGGAGAAACATGGACAACAAGCCCTTGCACTGTCTTTCTGGCAGTCGGCGCCAACAACAGGCGTGGGCTATGGCCTTTAAAATCTGTTCCACACAGGCACAGTTTGTGGCTCCAGATGGCTCCATTGGGCACGTGCGCACCATCAATCGCCGTCCTGTGAGAGTTCCAGCTCAGAGTGAGGTGCTGCTGTGGGGCCGGACCAAGGCGGGACCAGGTGGAAAAGACTACCAGTGCCTCGTGGAACCTGAGGAGGTGGGTGGACTTTTTGTAGCTCGATCCCTGTCAACAGTTCAAAGGGGGAGAGTTCTAATTAAAATCAAAAATCCAAATGACTCCCCAATGTATCTTTATAGACATCAGAAACTAGCTAAGACGTGTGAGGTTGATCCAGCCGATATCACACCAGAGCATAGTGTGAGTATGGTCCGGGTCAGCACCAATGCTGTTAAAGTAAGCCTGGAGAAAAGTAAACATACTGAAAAGAGTTCATTGCCTGATGTAACTGACCTTGGTTTATCTGCAGAGGAGAGAGAAAAAATGCAGACCCTGCTGCACAAACATCGAGCAGTTTTTGCCACACATGATGAAGATTATGGCAGGACAAGCACCGTCCAGCATGTGATTCCCACTGGTGATGCTCCGCCTGTGAGGGAACGCTACAGGCAGATTCCACCAAAAATGTATCAGGAAGTGAAAACCCTGCTTCAAGGTATGTTGGATTCTAAAATCATTACACCCAGCGCTAGTCCTTGGGCTGCCCCCATCGTATTAGTGCGCAAAAAAGATGGAACACCACGATTCTGTGTGGATTATCGTAAGCTCAATGCAGCAACCCACAAAGATGCTTACCCACTCCCTCGAATTGAGGAGTCATTGGCCAGCTTGAACAAAGCAAAGTATTTTTCCACATTAGACCTGGCGAGTGGATATTGGCAGGTTGAGGTTGCCCCCGCCGACAGGGAAAAGACTGCTTTTGTTACTCCCATGGGGCTATATGAATTTACCCGAATGCCTTTTGGTTTGTCAAATGCGCCTGCCACATTCCAAAGGTTAATGCACACCTGTTTAGGAGACCACAACCTACAGTCTTTGTTGATTTACCTTGATGATGTCATAATATATTCTCCTGACTTTGATTCACACCTAAAACATTTGGATGTAATTTTGGACAAACTGAAAAAACATGGCTTAAAATTAAAGTCTGACAAGTGCCACCTGTTGAAAAAAGAAGTGCAGTACTTGGGACATCGTGTGTCAGCAGAGGGGATCTCCCCAGACCCCGAGAAGGTGAAGTGTGTTCAAGAATGGCCGACCCCCAAGACAGTGAAACAACTACAGTCTTTTTTGGGACTGGCCGGCTATTATCGCAGGTTTGTGAAAGACTTTGCTAAAATAGCCAAACCATTAAACGAACTCTTAAGAGGAATCAGTCCAAAACACTCAAGAGCCTCAGGTCATCAACTAATTGCTAACTGGGACTCAACTTGTCAGGATGCTTTTGACACACTAAAGAAGACCCTAACCTCTGCACCAATACTGGCTTATGCTGATTTTGACCTTCCTTTTGTCTTGTATACAGACGCCAGCAGCCGAGGCCTGGGAGCTGTACTGAGTCAGGTGCAGGATGGAAAAGAGAGGGTAATTGCATTTGCCAGCCGGGCCTTAAGCCCTACAGAGAAAAACGACAAAAATTACAGCTCCTTTAAGCTTGAATTTTTGGCTTTGACCTGGGCAGTAACCCAGAAATTTGCAGAATACTTGCACTGTGCTCCATTTGTTATATATACGGACAATAATCCTCTGGTGCACTTAAACTCGGCTAAACTTGGGAGCTTGGAGCAGAGATGGGCAGCGCGCCTGGCGAGCTTTCAGTTTGAAATAAAATATAAACCAGGACGTACTAATCAAAGTGCAGATGCTCTGTCTCGTTTTCCCCCAGAAGCCCCCACATCAGACTCTGAGGAGAGAAAAGAGGGGCTGGAGATACCAGCTTTCACCCATATTGGAACCAGGACTGTGAAAGCACTGTGCATCGGTGCAGGAAAGAACACTACAAAGCCGAGCCTTAAAAGTGCTACACCGGGGATACCCTTGTTTCCGGAAAGGACACCGGCCCAGTGGAGGATCCTTCAAAATGCCGACCCCACTTTGGTCAGAGTAATCAAGTATGTACAAAGGGGCTCTCTGCCCAATAAAAGAGAGCGACAACAAGAAACCAAGCCAGTCCAGCAGATCCTGCGTCACTGGCCCCGACTTTCTCTGGTGGATGGAGTGCTGTGTCGGACACGACAAGACCCGAAGGAAGTTGACCCCATAACCCAACATGTGGTTCCTGAAGGTGAGCGACATTATATCTGGCAGTTGTATCATGAGCAGGCTGGACACTGGGGCCCTGAAAAGACTGTCTCTCTGATTCAGAGAAGGTTTTTCTGGCCACAATTGGCCAAGGAGGTAACAGAGTGGTGTGCACGATGCCAGCAGTGTGTTTTGCGTAAGGCTCCTAACTCTAGGCCTGCGCCTCTGACCCCTATTTTGACCTCTGCTCCCTTGGAATTATTGTCTGTAGATTTTTTGTCCATAGGTCACCCAGAAGACGCATACCACAATGTGCTGGTTATGGTAGATCACTTCACCAAGTACGCCTGGGCAGCAGCGACCAGAGACCAAACGGCAACAACAACAGCTAAGGTACTGTGGAACAAAGTAATCCAGCCTTTTGGGGCACCTAAACGTCTGTTGTCTGACCAAGGCCCTAATTTTGAATCGCATCTCATGAAAGAACTCTGTAACTTGTATAAAGTGGCCAAGAGCCACACTACGCCTTACCACCCAGCAGGAAATGGCGCTTGTGAACGCTTTAATAGGACCCTCCTAGGACTGCTGGGGACCCTGGGGGAGGACAAGAGGAACTGGCATGAACATCTCCCGGAAGTGTTACAGGTATATAACAACACAGTGCACAGCTCTACTGGCTATCCCCCACACTACTTAATGTTTGGGAGGCAGGGATTTCTCCCACAGGACCGCCTCCTAGGACTCTCAGAGAATGTGGGCTGCTCATCAGCAGAGGACTGGGTCAAATGTCACCAACGGAGGCTGCAGCTCGCATTCGAAAGGGCCGTACAACACAGAGACACTGAGATGGCCAGACAAAAGACCTACTACGACCAGAAGGCGGACGGCTCACCACTGACCACAGGCCAACAGGTACTTCTACAGGACATGAGAGCCAAGGGCCGGGGTAAACTGGCCAATAAGTGGGAGCAACAACCGTACATTGTGATTAAGCAGCCAGACCCTGAACTTCCAGTGTATGTCATCAGACAAGTGGAGAGAAATGTTGAAAAAGTTGTGCATCGTAACCTCTTGAGACCCCTGTCAGCACCACTACAGCATGGGATGCAAGGCCCCGGTCAAGTGTCCGATGGCCCGAATCATCGAGTGATCCAGCCCATAAGCCCCCAGCCACAGACCTCAAACAGGGGTCCAGTCGGGCCCCCATGGGTTGGGTTCTGGGTTCCTACAGGTGCTGAGGCAAGACCAGCGTCCAGGACTCCAGAGCCCAGACGATCCACCAGAGCGACCAGAGGCATGCCCCCACAGCGCTACCAGGACCATTAGAGCCAGTGTGCCGTTGCACAGTGGTCATTGGGACAATGACCGTTTCAGCAGGGAGGGGTGTAACAGGGTAAAGCTGTATCGGCTAGTAATCTTTGTATTTTGTGTGACACTGTGGTGGATTCTGCTGTGGGTGTGGTTTAACAGAGTGAGTGTGTCTGCAGTGATTGCATGGTGACGGGCTAACTGGAAACAGGTGTGCTGGACAGGTCGGCAACCAGCTTAATTACCCACACACACTCTCTCCTTCAGTCTCCCTCTGATCTTCTCTGTGACAGGTACCTGTGTGAATGTGGTCTGAGGTCTTAAGAAATTGTATGTCGAATGTATCTGGTGTTGAGTCTCCCTCTGATCTTCTCTGTGACAGGTGGCGTGTGGTGTAGGCTGGAGTTACTTTGGACGCTGGGTCAGGTTGGAACCTCAAGGGCTGAACAGGAGCGCTTTACAGCCACGAAGTGGAGTGCAGCAGCCTGCAGCAGTCGTAAGCAGCACAGCACACAGCGCCAGCAATGATGATACAGCCTTGACACCGAACCAGTACACCAACTGACCAGCAGATCCAGCCAGCCTGCCAACCTGTGTGAGTGAAGCCCGGCCACTCACCAGGCCACACGGAGCCACACTCTCAGCCACCTCCTCCCAGACTTTTTTAATTACTTCCCCCATAGACTTGATTAGTTTTTTTTATATATTTCTATAAATAAAAAGGACTCCTTTAAACCGTACCTTTTGTCTTGTGTTGCCTTGTCCACTTTCACTGGTTGGTCAAACAAAGAACACTTTACACATGTTTCCATGTTCCAGCTGGTCTGTGAACATCTGAGTCCTGCCGACGTACGGCCGGATCTTCTCCCGAGCTTCTTCTTTCCCATCTCTGTACAGATACACAGTGTCTCCTGAGGCACTGGTCTTAGGGCCGAGCTTCAGCCACTCAACAGCAAATCTCTGCAGATCTACTGGAGGATCTAGTCGGCATGGTAGAACAACATCTAGCCCTGGAGCAGCGATGATTGGCTGAGATGAACCAATGAAGCCACCTGGGAAGTGGAGGGAAAATTTGTGCTACTGGTGTTTCTTATGCACTTATCATTTTTAATGACTCAGAAAACACTAAAGTTCAATTGTTATATTGATCATGGGGAATATAAATCTGGGAGGAAAACAAACCTCAATGTGTTTATTTAGTTAACAGCCTCTGATACTGTTGGAAATTTCCATATTGAATAAACTAAAGGAATTTTTTCAGATGGTTCAAGCAGCAAAACACTGAACCTTACTATCTGTGAGTTCAGCCGATGACACTGCAAAAATAAGTGTCACAAGGGTTGTGGTATTCACTGAGTCACTTCTCTGAGTCAGAGCTATAAATAGACCACAGTCTCATACTAGTGAATGTGGTAACATTGAGGCAACATTTAAGGAACCTAGGCCTAAATATCTCACCAAGTTGTAAAAGTTGTGTCACATGCATTTCTTTGTGTGTAGGCTACTTTTTCAGCCTTTACACTACTGAGTCTGACTCATGTTGGGCAGAAAGTAACATGTCTGTTTACCTTCCAATCCAGGGCGAGAGAGACAGGAGGCCTTTCCGTCAAAATAAAAGCACCAAGCTAATCAAATGCGGTGAAGCTCTTTAGTTTAAGGAATATAATTTACAATAATGTCCATTAAGTTAACCATTTGCTTTTATTGTATTACAAGTTAATGTCTATTTTATAAGGTTTATGTTGGTGAACACTTATACTTTTAATTTGGTGATTTTTGTATGTGTTTGTTGTATTAAAAATTAAAGTAAAGATTTTCCTTTTTTTTTTAATTTTTACTAGGATTTGTATCAGATGGTTCAGCAATATACTGAACCCGTTGGGTGAAATCAGCCAGTGAAACTGCAATGTGTCAACAAAGATTGTGATAGCCTCAATGAGTGACTTCTACTGATTCACAGAGCTATAAATAGACCACTAGTAGTACTACAGCTATTTAATGCATCTAGTGAATGTGGAAACTTTAAAACAACACGTCGCTAGTTACGTAGCCTTCACATGGAGCGCCTGAAAACGCATGCAAAACGCCAGCTGGAGCGTTTTGCATGCGTTTTATCTTACAAAGTTGTAAAAGTTGTGTTACATGCACTTCTTTATCTGCCTTTATACTAGGCTACACAATGTGTCCGGTGTTGGTGTCCGCAGAGTGCGAATTATACAATGACAATTGGGGGGGTCAACATTTTACACAGCGCACCTGGACTCAGTCCCGGTATCTCGGGTTCATAGTCAGTGACACGCAGATTCAGGCAATGAAATGGTTTAGTCCACTAGGGGAGTCTGAAATTTTACTACAAGCATCTTCCTGGCATGACTATGGAAATACTGTATATTGTAGTATTTATGATTACTAATAAGAAAGATAAATGTTTCAACCCCCCCTATTTGTTATTTGTAGGGGGTCGCAGTCGTAATTAGGGGGGTCAAACCCCCCTGTAATTCGCACTATGGGTGTCCGTTTACCTTCACAGAGAGTCCAAAAGACCAGAGGGAGGTAGAAGAGGATAAACGTGGGAGCGGGTTGACAGATTTAATTGGAGTGATGTAGAGAACGTGGGGCTACTTTTTTAAATTTGTGTGTATGTAGGCAGTCTATCCAGTATCATAACTGCATTTCTGACGTCATAACAAACCAAACCGTTTGAAACTCGGTCAACAACTGAGCAGGTTGTGGTTATTAGGCTATAGGAGTAGACCAGGCCTAATGCTCTGAGGGAGGGGGAGGACCGACGCAAGATGGCGGCCCCGTGTGGCGACACTGTACAGTCGAAACTAAAAAAGAAAAAACTCTAAGCTCATGTGACAGTGAGTCATTATCTATGACGGTGAGTCACCACGTCACGGGGAAACACCGGGAAACACCGCTGCTCGTGAGTCATATTGGAATGCGACCAGAAAACACGTCATCATGCTTCTATTTTCGATGGGACTGAGGAGACTCCTATCTGTGTGTGTGTGTGTGTGTGTGTGTGTGTGTGTGTGTGTGTGTGTGTGGATACACCAACAAGAGGCTGTTGCATTAAAAATTAAAGTAAAGATGGTAATGCTCCACTGTAACATGATTGATTGATGGATTTCCAAATAGTCTACATAGTCTACATATAGTCAGAGTGACAAAGGCCTCTGGATTATCATTATTTCATAGATAAGGCTGAACTGCAGACGTACTGTAGTCTGTGCATTTGCACGTTTCTAAATAAACTCAATATTGCGGCTGAAAACCAACCCAACTGGACTTCTAACATTCACTCAACTGGGTGACACCTGTGTGTGTTGTTCACCACTAGAGAGAGCCACAGCACAAAGTTTCTTAATGGACATGGGAGAGAAATCTTTTCTCTATCTTCTTGTTTCTATAATCTTTTTCTATCTGTTTTCGACAGCGTTCTGGTGAGTTGGTGCATGTGTGGTTGTGTGTGCATGAGTTTTAAGTGTGTATGTGATGAAGATGGCTACATACTGTATGATTGTTTAATTCAATTCAATTCAAAAAACTTTATTGTCTATCACAAGGGCAGAAAATTGTCACCAGTTTGGGCTCTGAACAGTGAGACAGACAAACACCAACTTAAACCCCACATTAAAAAAAATAATTAAAAAAACTCACATAAAAGCTATAAAATTCACATTTACCTGCACTTGCACTCTCCGATTGATTTCTAATTGATTTTTCATGATTGGTTTTTACTGTAACTATGTACAGACTACCTGTTGTGAAGCACATTGAGTCTGCCTTGTGAATGAAATGCGCTTTATAAATCAAGTTGAATAAAGAATAAAGAAACAAAGTGGCGGTCACTGTTGTAGAAGAATTTGAATCTCCTGTGCAGTCTTTTGTGGTTTAAAGGGATAGTAGCATTTTTTTAAAAGTGGGGTTGTATGATCTACAAATAGCCCCTAAGTACTTTAACTGCAGTAGAAGACTCTCTGCACTCCTCCCGTTAACAACGCCAGCCCATAGCCCTGCCCAGAGATTTACAACATACATTGTTGTGAATGGACCCAAAGAAACGGCCTATTTTCACGGCCTAAAAGAGGTTTTATGTGAAAAGAAAATATACAGTTCCATTGTTCGCTATAATATAATTTTTTCCAGCTAACACTTTGTGTGAAAAGAGAGAAACCATTGTTGCTTTCCCAGCAAGTGGTGTTAATCTTTATCTTAATGTTTGTGCCGTCAACTCCCCAGGCTCTGTCTGCCTTTCCAGTATTTGGATCTGAACTTGTGTCTATAACTCTTCTGTTCTCCTTGATCGATCAAATCCTAATAAACATCTTCAGTATAAGACATCTAGGACTCTTCTTCTTCTTCTTCTTCTTCTTCTTCTTCTTCTTCTTCTTCTTCTTCTTCTTCTTCTTCTTCTTCTTCTTCTTCTTCTTCTTCTTCTTCTTCTTCTTCTTCTTCTTCTTCTTCTTCTTCTTCTTCCTGCTTCGCCTCAGATTTTCTCCCTAACAGTCACAAATCTGATATTCATGCATTCACTCATCACATTTACTTCCGATCCTCTTGGAGTCTACGCACTGAACTGATCAACGGTCATGATGTCTGGTTGTTTGGTCAAAATATGCCATAAATTGTTCATAAAGTAAACGTTTACTGTTACACAAGAAAAAAAACTAGAGTTTTAAATGTTTAAATCAATGTTTGTGCTTGAGAAATACTCATGTTTAATACAGATGTTGTTTTTTTCTGTTGATTAATTGTCTCCAATTTGAAACCATATGCAGAGGCTATAGTTCAAATCCCACATTGGGCGGGCCTTTACTGTCATTCCCTCTCTATCTGCCTCCCCATTTTGTCGGAAAAAAAATGCCCAAAAAACATATTTAAAAAAAGGAAGGAAAAGATCATGCAGCACATCACGTTGTTTGTGTCATGTTACCATCTATTTTAGTGGCTAAATATAATAAATAACTGGTGTCTGTTTTTAGTGTTGTTTTTTACGGTGTTGCTGAGATACAAGCAGGTACTTGTATCTCACGTCGCTGAGATACGAGCAGTAGAAGCCATGACCGTGGCGTCCCAAAGTAAAGCAGTACCAAGCAACTGTGATAAACTTAACTTCTCTTCACAAAGACTTTGATTTAGGGGGTTGAATCTAAAGCACACAGACAATCTCAGGTTGGGCCGGGCCACAATGGATTGAAGTGGGGCAAAGCTTGTTTGGGTTTGTTGTCATGGCTAAAAAAAAAAAAACATGTGGAAAATTTAAAATATTTCTTTACCAGTCAAACAGAAAATGAAATATGAAAGAAACAGAATTGTTTGGTAAGTCCAGAAGAGTTCAACAGGTGAAGGTATCACATTCACTTTCACCATAGCCTATCCATTTCATCTAGTTTGTTTTTTCAGTCTGAACAACCAAGATTTCATTTTTACAAATCTGATTCAAACCACATACGGAGGGGGTTTCAAATGTGGTTGTGATTGGATGTGTACACATCCATTTCTCTGTGAACGGCTCCTTCGACAGTTAAGCATCTTGGTTTAAGGCTTAAAGACGTGGACGTGTCCTTCAGAGCTTCAGAGACTGAGGATCAAGACTCAGGACACTGAACGAGCATTGAGCACATGAGCTGTTGGTTTGATGTGAACTCATGATTTATGCAGGAAAACAACAGATACATTAAGGTCAAAGCACAACGACATCAACACACTGTGGTTATTTCGAAATCAACTTTATTTCTCAGCTTATATTCTGAATACTTTTTAGGAACATGTTTATAGTGTTTTTGACAAAGACAAAACAAAAACATATTTTGGTGCAGGTACAGGTAGGTGCCCTGCTGAAGGAAACATTATCAGCAGATGTTCAGGGAACGGGGAGCAAGAAATAAAAAATAAATTAAACTAAATAAATACAAATTGTTACTAAACACCACCGGGGTGTTTAAAAATGAAAACTCTTTGTCAATGTTCAATCTATAAACAAAAACAAGAAGGAGTGTCAACCACACTAACTGTCTAACTCTCTTCTTAACCATTATTTACGCGATACAAACTGAGGTAGTCGACTCTTATTCCAAGTCTTTAGACATAAAAAAAATGTTGAATTGAATTGAAATACAACCCTCAGTGTCCTAAAATATAAAAAAATAACTTAAAACATTAGTTTTTATCTAACCTCGTTACAACCTTGAAGAGATAAATATCAGTGCTCCTTCACTTTCTTAACGTCTGAATAACTGGAGCAATCGGATCATCTCACAGTTCTGAATAAACTGAACCTCCGTTCTGTTACAGTATATCGATCTACCATATGTTGTTTTTGTGAAATGTCCAGAAACCTCTCTGTCACAGATATGTGTTATGTGTTAGATCAGACACATATATTATCTATTAGGTGTGACCTTTATGAACTCTGGCCGTCACACCTCTGAAACTATGACTACAACTGAGATTTAAACGCCCTCGTATCTTGTACCACAACAAAACTGACAAAACAAAACAACAGACATGGACGGACGTCCGAACCAGCAACATGAGAAAGATGAGCGTCATAGTTCTCTACGGCCAAATAAATCACATTCCCTGTGACTTTACAGCCACCTCATTTTTATTTTATCTTCCACGCTTGTAGCTCTTCAGGAAGATTTTCTAACCGTTTCTCCATTATGACCCAAGACTGAGATCTGCAGGTTCTGAGTCGAGGCTACTAAGTTTAGTCCAGACAAAATAGAGCCTTCCTGTTGTCCTCCATTGGCTAAGAAGACCTTGACAGGTTAAGGTGCATTGAACCATCATTGGTCAGGTTTCAGGTCATATCAAAGTGCTTCAGGATTAAAGTTGCAATGTGAGCCAACAGGAATGGTAAAGTTAACAGTGCAGCAAAGTTTGACCTGACAGCAGCGATCCTGCTGCTAAACAGGAACATTTCTGATCCGAGGTCAGCTTTGGAAAATAACCAAATAACCAAATATGTCCATGGAGAAAAGCAAAAACAGTTTTAACTGGCTCCTGTCCAGTCTGAGACCTTTGAGTCTTTCCCATGACCCGGCCTCTTACACTGAGGAAAACTTCTCCATAGAAGGAGCTAGAAGACTCTGAAGACTTTCTAGGATCTGGCTCCTTCTGGTCACTCCTAGTGGGTTCACACAAACTGATGGTGAAGGTCCAGGGAAAGGAAAATGTGCAATGATAAATGTTCATCCAATCAAGGCACCTAGTCTGGAGACTGTGTGTTCAGGACGACATCACACTATACGACATCCTGGATGAACAGAGAACAGAGGTTCAGTCATTAGTCTGATAGATCTCAGAAAAGTTCAACACAACAGGAAGTAACAATGTTTGTTCATTTACTTACAAGTTTCTGTGTTTGTTTTTGACGATGTCGCTTAATCAAGAATCCAATGACGATCACAGTCAGGACCAACGAGCAGAAAACCACCGGCACGATCCAAACCCTGTGTCTGGTCTGATCAACTTCTGTGAAAGAATGAAACAACAGCTACAGTCACTGACAGGACAGAAACTAGAACAAAACACCAAAAATGACTGAAAATGTCGCTTTTGTTCCAGTCGTCTTCACAGAGTCAGACTGTTTCCTCACCTTTATCGTCCGTCTTGTCTCTTGGATCAGGAGTTTGGAGATCTCCAGAGTACAGTGGCGTCTCTGTCGTCCTGGTTTCTAGAAAAACAAAGATTTGAAAACATTTACAACTCAACATTAAAAGAAACATGATAATAAAAGATCAAAACCCAAAAATCTAAACAAATGTACTCACCAACAACAAGCTGAACGACTGCATACTTCCTTAGGTTTGGGATGAAACATCTGTATTTCCCTGCATCTGCAGATGTTACGTTCAGGATCTTCAGTGATATGTTTCCATGTTGCAGCTCCTCTGTGAACAGCTGAGTCCTGCTGATGTACGATGGGAGCTTCATGTCTGGGATCTCTCTCCCGCCCCGGTACAGATGAACATAGTCATCCTGACCCAGACCCCCTGAGGGGTCGGGTTTAAAGTCGAGCTTTGACCATTCCACAATGAAATAACGTGCCTCTATTTCAGGATCCAGTTGACACGGTAGGATGACGTCATCTCCTGGAGCAGCAACGACTGGCTCAGACGACTTAATAACGAGACCTGCAACATGAGGGGAACATTTAATTTAATGAAGAGTGAGTGTGGTTCGAGATCTGATTTACTGCTGACTGAAAACATTGATATTTCACAGTAGAAATTAACCCTTTATTCATGGTGTCAATATTAATCTGAATATTAAAAGAAAGAAAGAATATACCCTAGAACCAGCTGAATATCATTAACTGAAGACAAGCAGGGAATGCAAGAATTGAAAAGTTGGTGATCAATGAAAGAGTCTTTGTAGATTGGATGCTCTTAATTTAAAGGTCCAAATTCCATGAGATTTGTGGCTAAATGTTCAAATTGATTAAGCTAAACAACTTACAAAATAAAGATTCCAAGAAAATCAATATCCTCCATCCCATCGTTCATGAAAGTCTTATAAGAGTCTAACCAAACTCGGCTGAGAATCAACACATTGTTTCCAGTGTCAAAGTAGATTATTGAACATATTCCATAGACCGCAAACAGGTTCTTTTAATAACTCAATTCGTCACAAGGTAGCCTACTATAGTTTCCTAATAAAGAGGCGTGATACGGCGGCAACATAGGCTGACTTGCATTAACACTTCAACCGATTTAGGCAGCAATAAAATACTGATTTCAAAAACTTTACAGATTACAACACCAGGAAACATGTTTCAGGTGTTCTGCTTCATTTACAGTGAAACTTTAACAGCGTTCAAAGAAGTTAAACCGTAGGTTAGCCTACTAAATGGTAGTCAGGTCAGTAACGTGTCTGTTTACCTTCAGCGAGGATCCAGCAGACAGAGATCCAGAGGAGACTGAAGCTGAAGCCCCGAAAGTTCATCACCTGGTGCTCGGGATGTGTCCAGACAGATTCACAGCCACTGGTGAAGAGTTTCAAACGTTACTCACACGGTATCACTCCTTTATCTCTCTCTCTCTCTCTCTGACACACGGTATGAGTCAGTCACAAGCACAGAAAAATCTTTGTGCGGTGTTTCGTCCAGGTAGATCTCAACTCACTGACGGCCTCTCCTCGCTCTGCTCGCTTATAGAGACGTTTGCTTAAGCCCCGCCCACGGGGAAATCTCTAGAAATTCCTAGCAGCAACAAAACAAAACAGTAGCGTCACAGTTTCCCTTCCTCCTCTCGGCCATGTGCGTTTGTGGCCGAGGGCCAGGGAATTACGTTAGCGTTCAACCTGTCATAAACAAGAGATTACGGATTACGTGGTGTCGTGGTGCTGTCAAGACGAGATAGGACACCGGGCCAGAGGCTCCGGTTGGTTTTCAGCCAGGTGGAAGGAGACCCTCCATTCTCCCTGCAAGTTACGAGTCATTTATTTACAGTTTCACTGTGTGAGTGCAGCTGAGGCATCTTATTAAAGAGTGACTCCTGACTCCTGACTCCGGCACTACTAGAGTTTGGCTTGCTGTTGAATCATGTTCCGCATGATGAGAACAGTATAACTCTAAAGCTGTGAAACAATTTAGAGGAGTCTAAAGGAGTGATTTTCCCTTAGATAGCCTAGTATTTTAACTGGCTCGGTTAGCCGTTACACGCCACCTTTCCGAAAATAGACTTTCGATAGACTGGTTCGAAAGATGAGCCAGAACTCCACTTTATTTATACAAAAGTTATATTCAAATCTATTCATTTATTGGCACATGTAAAAGGAGCAATACTGATTCAAACATCTCCTCTAATGATCAGGATACAGCCGGCCTGGCTCCCTCGGGCTTACTGCGAGTGAGAGTCAGAGGGGATAGACAAGACAGTGATAACATTACACACACCACTGTCCAACTGAACAGCTCCGCTCTGTGCATCTTAACACGAGGCCATCAAGGAGCGCAATCCCGCTCCGCGGTAGCTGCTCAACCGAACACATCAACCAAACCACAAAGAAGAGGAAAAAGGAACAGCAGTCAGGCCATGCACAGCTGTTCCTCATGCACCTACAACACAAAACGAATACTGCTCACAAACAAACAGCAAGCAAGCCGTGCAACATACAAGCTTCCCTCCTGTAACTGTTTCAGTGACAACAAAAATGCAATATGGTCAGCATCAACATATGCATATGCTGGGCAAACAGTGGACACTTTTATTATTCCTAGCAATCAACATACCTCCTGTTCACCAGCTCATTCCTACCCAGGAGCCCAACCTGCTCCGTGTTTCAGTGTATGCGCTGGGCACTTGTGCAGTTTAACATACAGGAACGGCACCTAACAACTTGAAACACACAACCAAACAAATGTACTAATGTCGTGTGCCTCTACATATATTCACAATTTGCCAATTCTCAGTATGGTCTGAAAACTCTAAAAACTTACGGTCGGCAGTGCCCTCACACAATCCTCCTCACCAGCCTGCAGCAAATCAGCCGGTGAGGACTTCAGACAGACAGCTGCCTTTCTGCCTGATTAGGGCCTCCTTAAATCTGCCTGTCCAAATTTATAACCCCGCCTCCCTCCAGCGGCTAATGGTTTCCCACTTTGTAACGACCCTATTCCGAAAAGCGGGGTAACAGACAGACGGACGCAATCTGTCTCTGTGTGTTTTATAGGCTGTAAATATGAGTAGGCTATTAGAGCTCAATCCCAGGTTATGTGATCTGTTGCCTCAGAATCAGTGTTGGACAGTATCTAAGCTTGCTCTATGACACACCTCTTTTTATTGCATTTATTTCAAACACATTTAATATTTTTATGAATTTTTAATGTAGTTCTCATATTTTACAAAATAAAATCTTCATACAGTTAACACTGACGTTTTATTTTGAAAACCGGAAGTTCTCACACGCTCTTGTAAGTCAGCGCTGGCTTTCCCACTTGCTTCTGTGCGTTTGCCATAAAGTCTGTAATAAGGCCGGGCGCACTTAAAATGTTGGAGCGGCTGGCTTGACGACCTGAAAACGAAAGACGGCTGGCGTGACCGCAGTCTAGCCTCTACCATCTTTTTTTACTAAACTTGACCAACTCCTTTTTTCATTGCCAAACCCAACGCACTGAGCAAAGACATTTTTTCTCCCCCGGTCAGCAGGAGCGGTGCGGCTGCAGCAGGCTCGCGCCTTGGTGAGTCGGGGGTTTGGAACAGCAGTGTGTCGGATAGGACGGCTGTCCCCGGTTAGAGATATAGCAGGCAGCATATTCGCAGTGAGTTTAACTGTAATAGCATGTCTGTGGTTATTCTGATTCATCCAGGTCATCGTTTTTTTTCTGGGCAAATTGAATCGTACGCACCTGGACTTGTATTTGTCTGGGAAGACGTTTCGCCTCTTATCCAATTGGGGCTTCATCAGTTCGTGCGCAACGTCTTCCCAGACAAATACAAGTCCAGTTGCCTACGATTCAATTTGCCCAGAAGTAGGACTGTAGTAGCCTATCACAGCTGGTGGTCGTTGGCTTTCACACAGCGGAAAGCACCAACTCAAACAGGGAAAGTACCTAGCTACTAAACACGAAGCAAAACGACCGTAGCCTACTATCAAAACATCACGGAGCCGAAACAATAAACAATACACAAGAAAAAAGACCAAAACCACCGGGGAGTAGGCAGCAGCTGAAACTGAAAAACCAAGGCTGCGTTCCAAAAACAGGTTGAGTTTCCCTCGTTCACTTGCCCTCAGCCCTTGCTATGACGTCACACGGAGGCCACTTGGAGCATAGATATATATAAGAACTAGATGACTCACCCGCAGCTGTTTCCCGCACGATCTGATATCACCAAGTAGGCTAATTAACAGCCCAGGATCAATGTCCAAGTTGTTCGTCCAGGAGCACTGTTACAACCAACCAATCAGGGGTCATTTGTGCGTTGTGATGTCATTGACAGTGCGACGTGAAAAATTCAATGTGCGTTAGCCTGCCTCCTTTTTTGTAGCCTGCCTTCATTTCACCAAAAATTCGACTTTTGATTGTTTTTAAAACATTTGTGAGAAAAAAGGCTTGATGAGCACGTAGGCTTATGTTTTCGCACAGTTTTTAATAAGGTAGCTAATTTGCTAACAACTAACAACTAGCCAATTGTTAGCCTAAGTAATACTTTTGCTTGGTTTTAAAACATTTGCGATAAAAAAAAAGTCTTAATAAGCAGGTAGGTGAATGTTTTCAGTGTTGGATAAGGTAGCTAGTTTGCTAACAACTAGCAACTAGCCGATTGTTAGCCTACCGTAGATGACCATTTATTAGCCCGGGCGTTTAATATGCTAAATCGACTTGGAGCCCAGGCGTTTATAAGAACCAGGCGCGTATTTGCAACAGGCTACAATTTATTTTTGCAATGAGCAGCACCAAACCATCATGCAAAGAACAAGGAGGTCACCATAGGAACACTGGAACAAAACTACTTTTTTCCCCGACGCATCAGACAATAAATAAAAAGACAGTTTGTCTGTGTAACCACGACACAGGGAGCTGATCAGAGCAGTGTTATGAATGATAACAGAAGGGGGGGTCGATCGCGGCAATTTCAACACTGTACATTAGCGCATTTATCCATATCCCTATATTCCTCAGTCTAGCGCGCCTGTGTTTGTGTGTCTGTGTGTGTGTGTGCGCCTGCATGCGAGAGAGAGAGAGCGAGAGGAGGGGCTGACTGACAGAGGTGAGAGCCGGTGAAGCGCTGTTAAAAAAACTTTTGTTTTCTGTGCAAGACTATGGTAAACACTTAATCGCCCGGGCGTTTAATTGAACCGGCGTTTATTATGCCAAATGAGGTCGGACCCCGGCGGCTATTAGAGCACAGGCGCGTATTTGCACGCGGGCGATTATTTGGTCATCTACGGTAACTGTTAAAACTAGCCAGGACAGTGAACAGTGGGTGAACTGTGCAGTTACTGCCTTGGGAAATATTCAGAATTACTGTCAGATAATGCATTTTGCCTTGATAATGAGTAGTTACTTTTGAGGGGCAGAGTGGTGAAGCAGCAGAGTTCATAATATTTCTGAACAGGATGCGTTGTACGTAGCTTTGTAAACTGTTAGCAGGGAAACAGGCTAATGTAAATAATAGCTGTTACTAGGTAATTCATCAATAGCTAACTGTAGCTTAGGCTACTCACCTCAATTTTGACAGAGAATGATGGCAACAGGCTAATCTAGGCCAGGCCGATAACCCCACACATTTTGCTTATCTGTGCTATCAACATTTTAATCCAGGAGCAATATAGTATCACATTTATCCAGGACCACTGTTCATCACCAGTCCAGGACAGTCAGTCTCACTTTCCACTCATTGTTAATCCAGGACTGATACAGCATCACATTCATCCTGGACTGTTGTTACAAGATCTTTAGTCCAGGACAGTCATCATCTTGATGTGGAAGGACTGATACAGCATCACATTCATCCTGGACTGTTGTTACAAGATCTTTAGTCATCACCTTGACGTGGACTGTTCTTCATCAGTCCAGGACAATCACAGTCTCACCCTCCTCTCATTAAGTTTCAATCATATAGGCCTACAGCATGACATTCATCCTGGACTGTTGTTACTTACCTTTCGTCAGAGTCTATGGTGTCAGTGTTCATCCAACAGCAATAGTATCACATTTATCCAGGACCACTGTTCATCACCAGTCCAGGACAGTCAGTCTCACTTTCCACTCTTTCCACTGGAAGTTGCAATAAATACAATGCAATATAAACTATCCCTTTGTGTTGTGTCTCTCCTTGGTCTGTTAAGATAACCAAGACTTTTATGAGTCTTGAGGCATTGGCAGCCTTAATATCTCATTTGTAAATGCTCTACAAGGCACAGATAGTGCCCACTTTAGATGAGCTCACACAAAATACTTAATTAACAAGTAGTAAGTGCTTTGTAACTGCCTGAATTCATGAATTCCTGCATTAATAACTGTTTATAAGTCATCCATTGGAAATGAAATTTGTGAGTTTTTATGAAACATTTACTAACACTCACTAACCATTCATACTGGACGTGTAAGAGCAGCTTGGGAATGCTGAATCCATCATTTATAGATAAGCTTATTAAAGCAGAAGTAAGTGATATTTTTGTGTTAATATAAGTCTTAAATAGTTATATCTTCGAACAGCAATCACTTACATAGAGTGTTTGGTCTGAAACACGGGTCTGTCAGTCACTCTGCTCTGCTCTGAGCCGAGGAGAAAACATTTATCGTATCCTACAGTTTTTATCCAATGAGGAGAGAGAACGGCATGCAGGGCTGTGTGTGCAGCCAAGGGACGCCGTGAATGTGGCGACGTAGGGACGAGGACTGTTATGGTGCGTTCAAGGCAACTCGTAACTCGTGTTTTTCCGACCTGTGAAGTCGTACCAGTTTGATCTGGTACGAGTTCACGGGTTGGAAGTTACGAGTGGCCGTTATAGTGACTTTCACAGGTAAAACAGGTCGGAAAAAAACGAGTGGGTTGCCTGGAACGCTACAAAGTCGTAAGTTGTGACTTGAAGCTGTAATTTACGGTTTCAAAAGCCTGCCTGGAACGCAGCATTAGCGAAAACGAACGAATCGCTTACTTCTGCTTTAATGAGAGGAGGGTGAGACTGTGATTGTCCTGGACTGATGAAGAACAGTCCACGTCAAGGTGATGACTGTCCTGGACTAAAGATCTTGTAACAACAGTCCAGGATGAATGTGATGCTGTATCAGTCCTGGATTAACAATGAGTGGAAAGTGAGACTGACTGTCCTGGACTGGTGATGAACAGTGGTCCTGGATAAATGTGATACTATATTGCTCCTGGATTAAAATGTTGATAGCACAGATAAGCAAAATGTGTGGGGTTATCGGCCTGGCCTAGATTAGCCTGTTGCCATCATTCTCTGTCAAAATTGAGGTGAGTAGCCTAAGCTACAGTTAGCTATTGATGAATTACCTAGTAACAGCTATTATTTACATTAGCCTGTTTCCCTGCTAACAGTTTACAAAGCTACGTACAACGCATCCTGTTCAGAA
Organism: Trachurus japonicus; assembly: GCF_045865225.1. Lineage (NCBI taxonomy): Eukaryota > Metazoa > Chordata > Actinopteri > Carangiformes > Carangidae > Trachurus > Trachurus japonicus. The sequence continues at coordinate 11,300,425 of NC_140924.1, forward strand.
ATATTATGAACTCTGCTGCTTCACCACTCTGCCCCTCAAAAGTAACTACTCATTATCAAGGCAAAATGCATTATCTGACAGTAATTCTGAATATTTCCCAAGGCAGTAACTGCACAGTTCACCCACTGTTCACTGTCCTGGCTAGTTTTAACAGTTAGGCTAACAATCGGCTAGTTGCTAGTTGTTAGCAAACTAGCTACCTTATCCAACACTGAAAACATTCACCTACCTGCTTATTAAGACTTTTTTTAATCGCAAATGTTTTAAAACCAAGCAAAAGTATTACTTAGGCTAACAATTGGCTAGTTGTTAGTTGTTAGCAAATTAGCTACCTTATTAAAAACTGTGCGAAAACATAAGCCTACGTGCTCATCAAGCCTTTTTTCTCACAAATGTTTTAAAAACAATCAAAAGTCGAATTTTTGGTGAAATGAAGGCAGGCTACAAAAAAGGAGGCAGGCTAACGCACATTGAATTTTTCACGTCGCACTGTCAATGACATCACAACGCACAAATGACCCCTGATTGGTTGGTTGTAACAGTGCTCCTGGACGAACAACTTGGACATTGATCCTGGGCTGTTAATTACTTGGTGATATCAGATCGTGCCTGTTTCCCAATGACAAAGCGTAGCCAGTACGGCGGCCATCTTGGGACGGGCAACTCTCTCCCTCAGAGCATTAAGCCTATGCTGCATTTCTGCTATAATGACCACAACTTGCTCAGTTTTTGTCCGATTTCAAAACGGTTTGATTTTTATGAACGTTTATGCAGAATGATGCAGCATATTTAGAATCACGGATAATTTTAATAATGTATTTTTTTTTGTAAAAGTAACATTATAGTGACATTATGCAAATAGTTAAAGTAATAGCTACATACTGATTTATTTTTCACAGAGTTATGAATCGTTTTTTTAGTGCAGATGACTGGATCACCTATCTACTGCACTGTAACTGCAGCCAGAGTCAGAGCAAGTTGCCCGTCCTCATATGGCCGACTGTGAGCTACGCCTGCGTGTAGTCAGATCCACCCCCTTGACTTGGAGAGTGGAGGGAAAGTGGGCGGGGGAGGAGTAGAAGAGGTAAACGGAACGCACCTGCCCTCGTTCACTAACAGCTGGGACAATCACTGGTTGGCCACATGTCGTAGGTGTAGCGCTGTACTGCCTCTTAAGGAGGGTGGGGGGGGGGGGGGGGGCTGGCCGTTTTTTTTAATTCAATACTCTATAATATCAATATATACTACTCTTTCTCTCTGTCTGTCACTGATGATGAGCTCTGCTTCATCAGACCAATCCTGATTAAAATCCCTTATAAAACTACACATCAACTCAGGCACAGCAACTATGTGAATATGAAACGTCAGATTAAAAAGGCTCTTTAGACACGTTTTTTTGTGACAAATAAGTTTGCCTATTATATATCTCTACTAGCCTACCACTTGTAAATTGTTTGTTCTGACATGTCACTGCTAAACTAGTTTATTGAATTGAATATTTACTGACCCCTTTCATTTATTTTCTTCTTTGGTGGTAAACACACAACTGGTGCTTGAGGTTCATTATCGCCACCGCATGGACGTATTTTTCGTGCACCACTGCAATGCATTGTGGGCAGTGTGCGAAATACCCATCAATATTCGGGGGGGTCCCTAACTCGCGATTGTTGCGCAATACCGTTATTTTTTTTTTCTTTTTATAAAGTAGGACTATAACATTACAATAAGCCGAGAAAATTAGCCTATAGCCTAAAAAGGAGAGGCAAAGTTGTGCATTACAATGCAGAAAGTAATTGACGATAAATAAAATACAACAATTAAAATGAATGAAAGACACCAAACTCGTGCACTCGAATAACAACCAACTGTATTCACCACTTTCCGTAGAACGCCGCTGGGCGTCGCCATGACACTCAATTCACCGACAAGTCGGTTTCGCACTTCTGTCTCACTTCAAGCAGAATGGAGCTAGCCTAGTAGTCTGTCTTAGAAGTGTTTTTATTATTATTACAAGTTCATAGAATGTCCTCCGGTACGACATGTGCTGTTGTTGGATGCACAAACAACTCAAGGAAAGTTAAAGATTTTATGAATGGAGCCTGTAACGACCATAAAGCCAATCGCAAGAGTTGTGGATTTCTTTCTTTATTTTTTGCTTGTCTGCATCAGCTGTTTAATGCGAGGTGGAGATTACGCCGCCGCCGCATCAGCTGACTCCTCTGACTGGCGGAAAACGTTTAATTGCCTACCGGTATGTTGATTTACACAGGTTACACACCGCTACGTAGCCACGACAGTGATCACTGAGGGTGTGCGGTGTGCAGTGTGCATCAGCTGTTTAATGCGAGGTGGAGATTACGCCGCCGCCGCATCAGCTGACTCCTCTGAGTCAGTCTGACTGGCGGAAAACGTTTCCCTACCGGTATGTTGATTTAGGTACACCTCTACGGAGCCAGGACAGTGATCACTGAGGGTGTGCAGTGTGCATCAGTCCACACACTTAAAACTTTTGGACCGTTTTGAGCGCACCATCCTGGCTTGTGCTTCTTTGAATGTCGCGCTTTGACTCCTGGTCCCGTTCACTCCCGTTTACATTTTTTCCCGTCACGTCCCGATCACGTGATTCAAAATAAATTGACTCCCGAATCCCGCGGGAATCCCGATAAAATGTCAGCCTCTATTGTGGATGTCCGGTTGCTACGTTAGCCGCTAGCTGTTGCTACGTAAACAACCGACTTCCGGGGTGGTGTGACGCAATGGATCATGGGAAAATAAAGTGGTGAATAAATCTGGAGATCGGAGACTGACGTGCAATTATGTGCACGACGAGATCCTCAGCCTGCAACTATGACCGATCATGTAGCCTTATCTAACCATCCATCTAGCAAATACGTTTAAACACAGCATTGAACACATCCACAAATCACATTCGTATAACGGGCCATCATAAAAATTGAAAAAGCACAGACAAATAGCTCACAACAGGCGCCTGGCCAAACAACACCACTGAGGGTTCAGGCCATAGTATGCTGAAGCAGGCTAGCCTCTTACCTTAAGTTATTTTCCTGCCTTAATGTCAAGCCAAGGGTTGCGGTATTTCCATTACCCCACCTGCTTAGGTGTAAAAAAAAAAAAAAAAAAAAGAAAGAAAAAGAAAAGCGGCCAATCACCAGTGCTAGCAGCAGGGGCTGCGGCTACGTCTTCAGAGCACTCGGCCTCAACTTCACTTTCTTCGGCAGAGGGTGGAGAGGAACGGGATCCTCTGTTCTGATAGCGAGTGGGCTCGACTCTTGCGCTGGGCTGGCGCACATGGCTAATTTGCATAATGCGCAGGTGACATGGTTCAGCTTAATGTTAAACGAATAAATGTTTTGAATTATGAATACTGGACATGGTGATCTTAAACACATTTAATTGACCACAATAAAATTATTGTATTATATTATATTATTTATTTTTTGACAAGATTGAGACCCCCCTCAGATTTTGCTTTTGAGTCTTTCAGGGGGTCTCAAGGGGTTAATCGGGGGGGTCCGACCCCCCCAAACCCCCCCGTATTTCGCACTATGATTGTGGGTGATATACAGCTCTGGAGTGACCATCGATGTTGACTTGATCACTCAGCCCTCAAGGGTCGATCTCACCAAGTTCACTTCAGCTGTTTAGTGAAATGGAACAGCCCTTATGATGGCGGCGGGGATTCCCCCGAGGGCAAGTGCTGAGGGCAAGTGAACGAGGGCGACTCAACCCGCTTTTGGAACGCAGCCCATGTATCACTCTCATGCTGGTTTTCTACCCGGAAATATGTGTAAACAACACGTGATTTTTCCGATTCGTTCTAAAGTCATGTGACGGCGATACAGCTTACGTCACGGACACGTCGTTCCACGCATGGTTCCACGTTGCTGCGTCATGGAAGCAATAGTGTAAATTGGCCAAGAGGGCTTTAAAGAAAGGAAGTATAGAAATGCAACTAAGTGTTAGTAAAGCAGAGATTAAGTGTGTAATCTGGGGAAAGGCTAATCAATTGTGGCAAGAGAGGTGGGATAGAGAGGAGAGAGGGAGACATCTTTATCAAGTTCAGAGGGGGGTTAAAGGTGTCAGGATGGGTAGTGGGTGCAGGAGAGAGGATATTGTGTTGTCAAGGTTAAGGCTGGGGCATAGTGCGTTGAATAAAACACTGAAAGTAATGGGGAGGCATCAGACAGGTTTATGTGAAGGGTGTCAGGAGGAGGAGTCAGTGGAGCATGTGGTTCTGAGGTGTAGAAGGTATGAGAGGCAGAGGGAGGTGATGAAGAGCAGGATCAGGGAGTTAGGGGTGCAGGAAATCACGCTAAAAGGATTACTGAGTGAGAGGGCACAGATTAGAATTTTGTTATGTTATTTAAAGGAAACAGGGGTGTTTTATAGAATTTGATGGATAGGCAGGAATAGAAGGTAGGGTATTGATGACAGCTGTAGGGAGTGCAGGATGAGGGTGTTTTTTGTTGTTGTTGTTTGTTTTGTATAGATATTTATCCTATTTCTTTTTCTATGTATGATATGGGGTAGAATGTAAGTCTTGTCTGGCTCACACTACAGGACAGAAGGTGGCGGTAATGCACCAAAAAGCTGGATGCCAACCGCCGTAAAACGAGAAGAAGAAGAAGAAGAAGAAGAAGAAGAAGAAGAATAGTGTAAATTGGTGTAAATGGAAGAGCCGAAAACGTTTTCTGTTTAAAAGCATAATTTTGTTCATTTACCATATTTGTTTTTACTTTAGGCTATTATTTGTAGAGTAGATTTTATGGTTTTTCCCCTTCATGTTGTTTTGAAGTTAGTTTTTATTTAGTTTTTAAAAAAGAGGGTTATTTCAGATAGATAGATAGATAGATAGATAGATAGATAGATAGATAGATAGATAGATAGATAGAAGCTTTATTGTCATTGTAAAAGAAAAAGAATACAACGACAAAATGTCCAAAATAAGTTTCAGCGTTCACTGTGAAAAAACAAATTATATTTCTAATATTCTGATCACATAACTCATTCTAAATATCATCAGACTCCACTTCATGGAGCAGCCACAGAAGAGCACATATACATAGGCTACTCGTGACTCTGGAGGGTATAGCACGCCAGGTGAGTGCGTTTATATGCACACTAACAAAATGATTATGATGCTGCCTTAATGCGATAACAGTTACCGGTTTATGCTGTTTACATCGGCCAAGAGAATGCACAGTGCGAGAGAGGGAAGCCGTGTGAGACAGAGGAAGGGTGGGGGCGCGTTCCACCCTTCCTCAAGCTAAGTACCCTTTCTATCCCTCTCTTAGCCAAGGAATCCTACGTCAGTCAATTGCATGAACAGGCTCAATAGTTTGGATGGGGATTGATTTCTTTGGCTACTTTATTTGTTTTGACCAGCCCTGTATTGGCTTTTGTTTATTTGATTGTATTATTAATTATTCCCTCCCCACCAAGACTATTTGATGTCCTGTAAGCCTAATCAGCTGAAGACTGATGGACTAAACATCCTGACGGTTACCTTGTGTTCTCCTTTCTCTTTCTAAAGTGACTGACTGCCAGTGGTATTGTGGCCTGCTGCCCAGGAGCTCAACACGTCCCTCATCCAGGAGTAAAACACACTGTGGACTCTTTTAACGGACTCTTAAAAGTATCTTTTTAAATTTTTATTGATGTAGTAATAAAATATATTTTTTTTAGAAGAAAACTCCTCTCTGGTCTCTGTTGTTTGTGGTGATCGCTCCCTTCAGAAAACACTGTGGTCTTGCACCCTGTCTCAGTCACTCCACTCGGTGACATGACCGCTTAAATAATCCGAAAACTGCAGTTTTACGATTATAATCATTTTCATAAGTGTGCATGTAAATGCATATACACTTGAGTACACACCAGTGTACTGTTTTCCTGATGATCTTATGAGATCATCAGTGAAAGTAAAGGGGGCTCAGAGCTTTGACATTTGAGGTATAAAGGACAAAAACACAGTCAAACATCCTGCACAAACAAGTTCTTCACACTTTAGGGCTGAATATACGACGCAGCAGGAAACTGTGGCCTGTGTGATGTCAACATAAAGAGGAAAGTGATGCAGCCCCCACAATCAGTCAGTTCATCGATCAGCATCAAAGCAGCATGGAGATATCTGCACTGTGCACCATCGTTGGTAAGTCCTGAACTTCTTGACATGAATAATGACTAAAAACTATAGCTGATGTGTTATTGATTTGAATCTATTCAATAACAACCAGAAATGAACTTTATGCAAATCAGGCTGCTGATACGACATGACTTGATGGTCCTGAACAAACGTCCTATAACCAGTTCACACTGCAGTGCATCATCACTACAGAGGAAACACTAAAAACATCACCTTCCCATAAAGGAAAAATATATATATAAATCAAACATGTGTCTCTTGAAAGTCAGATATTCATATGTTGCAGTTTGCATGTTGATCATGTGCAAGGTGTGAATATGTTTGTACCATATTATGTTATACATATTGTAGCATCCTACAGCCTTACATGGTGAGCAGGAAGGAACAGGAACTGACTGAGGTTTTTTAAAAAAACAAAACATTTTTATTAAACCCTGTTGTGTTTTGATATAAATATCACATCCGTAGTGAAACAAACAAGAAATGCAGCATCCTTGTTGTTCAGGTGCTCTGTCATCAAGAGTTATAGTACATCCCATATAGGCACAGTCTACCTCAAAGTAGTCGATCACCGGTTCAACTCCTGGGCCGAGATCAGTACAGTTTCTCTCTCTCTTCTTAGTCAATAACTCAGTTTGTCATCGTCTGTGTTTCTTGCAGCTACTCTGACAGTCCTGCCAAACAGATCCCAGTTCTTCAAGTACGATTCCTTCTCTCTAAACTGTGGGCAGCAGAGAAACTCCTCTGAGTGGAGGGTTAGGAGGAACACATCCATAAAAATAAATGAAGACTGTGCTGGGAAAGTAAACAATCAGTCCGATTGCATCCTTGATCATGTTTACATATTGGACTCTGGAGTTTACTGGTGTGAGTCTGCAGCAGGAAAGTGCAGCGACACCGTCAACATCACAGTAACAGGTGAGTTAGATAAACTACGAGCTGCAGCCAGTAAACAGTGACACTCAGAGTTGGATGTTTAAGCAAATGAAACAAAACCATGTTAATGGATTTTGTTAACCACAGTTGATCTAGTTCAGTGCCGTCCTAAAGAGATAATGAACAGGACCTATTTCGTTTTCCTGTGCAACAACGTGTGGTCGCGCACGTGACCTTGTCTGGATTCACACTATTTGCACACACATCATACATCGCCCACTCACTGCGATCAAAGTCTATATAACTGCATATAACTAAAGTCTATGTAACTTGCCAGATAAAGGATAGCTTTTTCATATTGTCATAAATCCTACGACAAGACTAGAACAATGATCTCGTATCCTTCTGACGATTTCCTGAAGTTTCCCATGTTCAAAAAGCCAAAACCCTGTGACCAAAACTCTGACTTGTAACTAACTTGATCACTTGAAACGTGTTTTGTCCAGGAGGCTCTGTGATCCTGGAGAGCCCGGTCCTCCCTGTGATGGAGGGAGACGATGTGACCCTGAGCTGTAGAAGCAGCATCACGTCTTCCTCCAATCGCACCACTGATTTCTCCAAAGACGAGGTCTTCATCAGGAGCAGCTCCACAGGAAACATGACCATCCACAGAGTCTCCAGGTCTGATGAAGGACTCTACAGGTGCAACATCTCTGGAGCTGGAGGCTCACCAGGCAGCTGGTTGACTGTCAGAGGTCAGCTCAACGTCTAAAACGTCAAATATTAACATTGAAATACACAACAGAGATTTATTGATACCGTATGTGACCTAGCTTAACAAAGTTCCTCCCATCAGTGTGAGCAGAGCTTTCAGCTCTCAGCTTGTTTGATTGAGGCCAACCTGTCTGTGGTATTTCTGTTTTGAAGCGAGGCCTGCTGAGCTGCCTCAGCCTCCCCCCCTTACATGTGTTCTACTTCCTGTGTTTGGGGTCTGCCTGCTGCTGGTGATGGTGATGCTGCTCTTCCTCTGGAGACACCACAAAGGTCAGTCTGTTTTCATTTATATAAATGTCATTTTACATCCTGCAGGTTCAGTGTTGAACAATAAGTCTCCACTCAAGGTCCACTTACTAGCTTTTGACCTGATTTAAAACTAAGCGATGCGCGTTTGCTTGAATTGGTTCCAACTTGACTTTTGGCCTTTTCAGTGACGCTCGTTGATGGTGAGTTTTCTCTCCTCCATTTGATCAGTTATGTTTCAAGTTTTGAAATATTATGGTGCTTTTTCACTAGCATGGTACGGCTCTACCCGTTTTCTTTGCTTTTCCACTAACCCAGTAGCCCTAGTACCTGATACCAGGTACTTTTTTAGTACCACCTCAGCCCTGGTTCCAAGCAAGCCTAAGCGATACTAAAACATGGCATCAGCCGACTGACTTCCACTAATTGGACAGAGCGTCGTCACTGGAAGAGTCGCAAGCGCGACGTCCGACATGAGAATCAAACCTGGAAATTTCAAAAACAGAGTGGCAACAGTGACAGCTGATCTGTAGCGAGACTGTTGTTATTCCTTCACCTGAGTTAAATGATGCTGTGTGGAAAACCACGCTGTGGTCTGTAATCGAAGAACAGACGAGTGAGTTCGAAAAAAGAGAGAGAGACAATGCGGCCCCGCGATCGACCCCGCCCCCGCTGAGGTGGAACTAGAAGAACTCAGCTGTACTGAGCCGTGCCGTGCCGTGACTGTGTAGTGGAAAAGCGCCATTAGTCCATTACAAAACTAGCCTCGTAAACCAGCCTCTCGCGGAAATGCATTTCATTTCATTCCGAGGGAGAGTCTGGCCTCATTGCCGCTGTAAGCGTTTGGCCTGAAACCCTCAGAAGGCCGAGCCAATCAGCGTCGCCGCTGTGATTGACACAGCACGTTGGCCAATCAGGGACCGACTGGTGCAACGCCCCGTCACTACACCAACTTGCTGATTGGCTGAATGGGGTTGTCTGTCAACGCTACTACCAAAGATATTAAACCGTCTTTGCTACTACTCCCGCCCTGCTGCCGCCCAGCCCAAACGCTTAGAGGGGGGATGAGGCCAGACTCTCCCGAGAAATGAAATGAAATGAAATGCATTTCCGCGAGAGGCTGGTTTACGAGGCTATTACAAAACAACAGGTATGGTAGAATACCGATGCTACTGAAGCTAGTCCACAACATGTTTTGAGGACTAGCTGGACAAAAGGCACAATTTGTATTTGATGGCAGCAGCACATCTCAAAAGCGTTGGGAATGGGTCAACAAAAGACTGAAAAAGTAAGTGATACTAATAAAAAAAAAAAACAGTGCAACTAAACAGGTCAACAGGTCAGGTCAGGTTTTTACCATTTTTTAGGTTCACCAAACTGTGAAAAACCGCGGGCCCTCAGACGGTGCTGCATTAAATGCAGGAATGATTCAGTTCTGGAAATCACTGCAGGGGCTCTACTCAGGAAGATTTGCAGAACTCGCTGTCTATGAACACAGTTTACAGTTCAGTCCACATCCACAATTGCAGCCAGGTAAAGCTGTATCATTCAAAGAGGAAGCCATATGTGAACACAGAAACGCTGCTGTCTTTCCTCTTCATGATGTTGAACATCACATACAGTACATACTGGTAATCAATCAGTCAACTTTTCAACCATCCATCCCAACCACCCAATCAACCAAACTAACAAAGCAATCAATCAGCCAACCTAAGTGACCAAACAACCATTTTATTTACTTCCCCTGTTGAAAATGCTTAACACGGGTGGGATGTACAACTACAGTGCGCACAAAAAGCCCCTGAAACCACATACAGTAAGTAGAACGTGAAGACTGAGTGATAAAGAACAAAGAAGTCCAGATAAAACAGAAACAAGAGATCAGAAGAAGAACTGTAAAACAACCCGTCCCCTTGGCCTCCGAGAAGTTTCAGGATGATGGCAGACGAATGTAAAGAGTGTGGGAACTGTCAGCCTGGACAGATACACATCTAAACCAGGAATGTTCAACAAAACAAGTTGGGGCATCTCAAAGTGAGACATGTTATCTATCTGGTATTGATTTGAAGTTGAACAGTGGAGATTGAAGATTAGATAGAGGGATTTTTCTCCATTGTGATGAATCATATTATTTATGTCTGATGCAGTTTCATTGGTTGATCAAACTTTATCCAGACTCATAAACAAACTTGTATTTCAGTGAAAAGCCCCTGGTTTACCACCATGTACAGTCAGTTAGAGTCCATTGTCTGTATGTTTGATGTATTACTGTAATTACCGCAGACAGCATGTGACTGATACAGTCTCAAACAACAATAACACACATTATGTTACAAAGAGACATTGGTAGAGAGTTGTACATCAATACAAGATCCAAACTGATAAATAAAACACTGTCTGTGAGTGACTAAGAGAACAGATAAATCAAAAACAGTCCTTAACGTAAAAAGGGATAAACATGAGCAAATTTGGAGTGATAGAAAAACAGTTTCATGCTGTTCTACAGCTGTTACCACTGCATTTACATAGACGTTTATTTTCAGATTTTCAGTTCCATTTTCAGTCTATAAACATCTGGATTCAAAGCCAGCTGCTGCGGAACAGTGAATATATGTATTTGTATAGTTATATGTACTGTATGTGTAAGTGTACATGTATGTTGTGTTGCAGGTAAAGCTGATCTTTCGTACACTGACGTCGTCATCACACAGGCTGCACAGCCACAGAGGATCAGAGGTAAACACACACTCCAACACTCAACACATTAGTAATTACCTCATTAAATAGGACACATTGTTGCTGCCTTATCAATGTTGTAATTATCATTATCATTATACTATTCATGTATATTACCAACAAATATTTGCTTAATGAGTCATTTTTAAACTCTCAGTGAGTTTTATTCCTGATACTATGACGTTAAGTGGATTTATAATGTTGTGGACTTTGATCAGTGACTATTTTACAGTTACAGGTTATTGCACTCGTCTGACACACCTCCGCCATGTGTTTGTTGTTGTTCACCTACTTCTCTGTGCTATTATTAGATTCATGTCTGTGGCATTTATCACCTGGTAACTGATACTATCAACAAAAACCAATGAAGTCATATATTCACCTCTAACCCTTTGATACTGTTCTAAATCTGGAGTTTCTATTTATATCGGAGCTCCATCCTATAATTTCCCTCCTAAATATTTTCTGAGCTTTATCCTCCTGTTGTGTGTTATTCTGGCATTGAAAAGATGAACAGATCGTATCACCTGGCTTTGTGTCCAGATGATGGAGGGAAATCCTCTATTCTCTTGTTGGTATCTGTAGTTCAGCTTCAGTTCTCATCTATACGATGAGTGTTGTAAAAGACAACACACGCAACAACATGCAACCGCCTCTATACTGGGCCAAAATACAAATTTATAACTACACACTAACAAGCATTGGTTAAGCTTTATGTAACTCATCATTTATAAAAGATTATTCCTATACTGATACTTATTAGATTGTTATAAATGTTATTTAGTAAGCTAATCTATGGTGTGTTTAATGACTATATTTTAATAAATGATGGATACAGTTTCAGACAGATACTGTCCTAACAGTCAGAGAGTGTCTTGGGTTATTAATCCAGAGTGAATCATTTATCACTGTGTTGTTTATTACTCATACATTAATGACGTGAGGCCACATGGATCCTCATGGTTTGTCTGTTTCCTCCACAGATCAGGTCGACGCTGCTCCGACCTTTTACTCAACAGTCAGACCAGGATTCACCTGACAGGACACAACAGCACCAGTGTTTCAGTGTACAGTGTAAATTGTGGTTTTTATTAATTAAACAGAAGAAACGCTCCTTTGTATTTGTTTATAATTTGTATTAGTTTGGTTTCTCTTTGTAGTAGTTTTATGGACTGTTTTCTTCAGGCTGTAAAAAGCGGGAAAATGTCTACGATCACCTTCCTATTCATTGTATGAAAAACTGATGTAGGTTACTTAACCAAGTCTCTTGACATACCAAACGAAGAAAACTATCGACTGTTGGGTTTGAATGGTCAAAATACATAAGTTATGTGAACCCATGTTGCGGTAAAAACAATAAAAATAAAAGATTGATTCTGTGGAAACCCTGCCTTACAGGTGGGGGGGGGCCCTACGGTAACGGGGGGCCCCGGCTGACCAGGCCCAGCTTTTCACACAAACCGAAAAAACCCCACATGCATCACATGTAAATATTTAAATTCCCTAAGGACAGGCCTACGTTTTCACTTCCTGATTATACTTGTACCAGAACCTGAATACATCAGATTTTAGTTTATTTGATTATTTGATATTAGGAAATAAATAATTAAAGACAAAGTCAGTATGACTGAAAACAAACTCTGGTGCTTATCAGGGGGGTATAACTCTGTGAAGTGAAACTCTGAGGTTTCAGTTTCAGAACAGCTGATCTGAGTTAGTTCAGTCGACTCTATAAAATAAAATAAAACCTGCAAAGTGATAAAAATGAAGAGGATTGTTCAGATCTGATAGCACGTCAGTGGTGACGTGTAGCCTGATATTTGATGTGCGGCTGGAGAAGTGTTGAGATAAATGACGTACTGATGAGAAGTGGTAGGGTACAGTTTGGTTCAGGGAACAAGAGCTCATCTAAACTGGACGAATTCTCCTCCTGACAGGAAAGGAAGCTCCATCAGACTCAGGGTTTCTTCAGGTAAACCTGCCAGTGAGCGGGTTGTGTTCACAGTCATTAATGGTAACTGACTCAGAGTTTAAGTTACTTCTCTTTCTGGAACAGAAAACTCAGAGTTTCCCTCATCTCAGCATTCACTTACTCTGGTTTTTCACATAACCTGCTAGGGTACTGCTCTGATGTTACCACCAGCTTATCTCTACCTTCATCAGTCACGCAAAACAATGAATTAACAGACTAAACAGAGATGAGGGTCTCACCTTCTCCATCAGGGTCTAAAACCACAGTCTGACCCAACAGATGCAGACTAAGATTATGGTTGTGTGATCGAGCCATTCTGCATGGGCGCCATCATCACCACCATCATCTGCTGCTACATCCTGGACTCATCGTCATCACAGACAATGCAATTGCATTTGTCAAGGTAATACAAACAAAAGCATAATGAGATCATATTTTTCTCTGTGTTTTGTAACAACACACAACACATGCTGTCATTCAATCCATTATTTACTACATAAACACTGTGAGGGTGCAGCTTTAAACAAGGTACATCTTTGACTTTCTGTAGTGACGTACCGATATCAGTCAAGTTATTTATCTCTAAACAACATTAATGCGTAATGGAAAGTCTGGTAAATATAGCTGATTGAACAGGTAGCTCTACATTCCTTTGGCACATGGATCAGATAGTCTACAGTAGATAACCTACTGTAGAATGTGACTGAACCACTTACTGTAAGGTCACATGATGATTTACATAACTATGACGTAGTCTGGGAAAAATCAACAAACAGATTAAATACAAAGATCAACGCCTGGATCAACAGCAGTTCAGCATTTGTTTCTTCCAACTCTACAATGTAACCATTTTTTTTTTTTTACAGATTATTATTATTATATTATTATGTTATTATACTTATTATAGAGTATATATAGATATTGTGTCTTATGTTAAGTCCTTAATCTGCCTCCTTTAGTCACTATATGTCACTATGATTCATATAATCATTTGTTGTGAATAAACATAATTCAGTGTATTGGGAGTGCTCTTCCTCCTCCCCTCAGCTTCCTAAAACCAGAGCAGCGGTTTCATCTGAGTTGTAAACAGTAGAGCTGGAAACATCTTCTAATTCACATCAGAATCTCTCTCTTAATGACCAGGCACTTTAGTGGTACTATCATCCTGACTAAGGCATTCAGTCAGTCATTCAGTGACAATGCAGTTTTTATGGCCAACCCTCCAAAAATGCAAACAAACAACAAATCAACTGTTTGCTATACGCAGAGGTTTATCCACAACTGTTCTATCAAAACCAACCTCATGCAAACCAACAACTGTCACATTAAGAGAGTGTTTTCAAAATAAAATAAGAAGCATCAGAGTCCAGAGTCAGGTTGTTACAGTAAATGTTCAGTCATTACATCACATCTTTGTGGTCAAGAATCGCAACAAATGAGGTTTCATTATGAAGTGTTTGAAAATGAAGATGATGACATCTAGTGGTCAATCTTTGATACTGCACCTCTGAATAAAATGTTGTTCCTGTGTATCTTGTATTGTTCTTGAGTGTCTTGGTCATTTTGTAGCTTTGATAGAATAAACAACACAAAAACGTACTGAACTGCTGCACTGATTTATTACAGTAAAATCTTAAATGTTTGTTTGTGGAAGCCACTAAAATGCTACAAAAATGAGTCCAAAAATAAAATGTAGACACAAATCAATCAATACTGATGATAGTCTCAGAAGAACAGATAAAGGATATAAGACATTTCTCTACAGTTGGGTGACCTATAAATTCATATTTATAGTGAAAGTATTTTTATACTAAATAAACTTTATTCATTCTTTCTTGGAACACTAACAGTTTAGTAACAACATATCACATGAGGTTAATAATCAGATATAATTAAGTAAAGTAACAAATTATTTTGTATCAATCAGAGTGTTGATTACATGTTACACAGCTAAGTGCAAATATAACAATAAAACATTAAACCTGATAAACTATTAATCTCCTGTCTACTCAAGCTCAATAAACTTGGCTGTGGAACTGCCCCAAAAACTCGACCAAATCCAAAGTCCAGCATAGAGGGGCTCAGTGAACGTGGTCTGGACTCTGTGGAGTAGAGTCATGGAGTCAGAAACACTGTAGAAGGACAAGATACCTGCCCTGGTGTCAAGATACATCCCCACTCTAGAGGACCGAGGACTGGAGATTTGTGTTTTAACACTGTCATGTCTGAACTCATAACTCTGTCCGTAGCAATCTAATGCCCATGACTTCTTATTGTTTCCAAATCCACCATTGACTCCATAGGAATTCTTGTATGCCACTGCTACTGAAACTCCTCTTCCGCTCCACTCCACCTCCCAGTAGCAACGTCCGGTCAGACTCTCTCTACTCAGGGCCTGCTGCGTATTAGAAGAGATAATTGCAGGTAAATTTCCCCCTGATACTTTTCTTTTCTTATCACATAGAAAGAGCTGATTGTGAACTGTGGCTGGATCCAGTGTCATTTGATATGAATATTTTAAAAACTCATCCCTGGTCTTGGGCTCTGCTTTAGGCAGCAAAACATCCACTGATTTCACCATCAGTGACATTTTCCACCAGTCCTCACCAAGGATGCTCTGCTGTATTTCCTCTCTGGTCTTTGACAAAGCTGCTTTCACGTCCTCAAAGTAGCTCAGAGGACGGATTTTGATGTTTGATGAGTCTGGTGGTAAGTCGTCACTGACCTTTGACTTCAATGGGTAACTGAGTAGAAATTCTGTGTGGTCCTCTGTGCGACAGAGCTCCTTCAGCTCGGCCTCGTTCCTCCTCAGCTCAGTGATCTCCTGCTCCAGCTTCTTCTTAAACTCTTTGGCTCGAGTCACTTCAGTTCTCTGCTCAGACCTGATCTGCTGCCTCACTTTGGAAACTTTTTCCGTGATGAGACGGATCAGCTCATTGAGGATCTTGTCACAGTCCTCCACAGTTGTATCAGCAGACTGATTGATGCCCTCCACCTCCTGTTGAAGGACCTTCACTTCCTCCTCTCTGGTCTGGATTCTCTGCTGGATTTGTTTCAGACTTGCATCAAGCTCTTTCTGCCTCCCAGTCCTCTCCTCTTCAGCTGAAACAGTCCTGTGGAATTTGTGTTTGTCCATGAAACAGAGATAACAGATACACATCTTATCAGTGCAGCAGAACATCTTCATCACCTCATCGTGATCACAGCAGATGCTCTCTTTCAGTCTCTTGGAAGGAGCAACCAGCTTGTGATTTCTAAAAGCAGCAGATTCATAGTGAGGCTGGAGGTGATTCTCACAGTAAGACACCAGACATTGCCAACAGGACTTGACGGCCTTCAGCTTCCTCCCAGTGCAGACGTCACAGGCCACATCTCCAGGTCCAGCGTAGCAGTGATCAGCAGGAGCAGCTTGGAGTCCAGTCTTCTTAAGCTCCTCCACTAAATCTGCTAACATGGTGTTTTTCACCAGTTGAGGCCTCGGCCTGAAAGTCTCCCTACACTGAGGACAGCTGTGGATTCCTCTCTGATCTTCTCCATCAAAGTGGCTTTTAATGCATCTCATGCAGTAGTTGTGTCCACAGGGAATCGTCACCGGGTCCTTCAGTAGATCCAGACAGATTGAACAGCAAATTCTTTCCTGGTCGCTCTGAATTCCTTGCTGCGCCATTTCACCTCACTGCAACAGTGAAAGTTAAACAGTTTCACTTTCAGACAGTGACGCAAACCAAAACACAGTCCCCCTTCATGTGGCCAACAAAAGCTAAACACTGCCCTCTAATGGCATTGATTTCTGGCAATTTGTTTTATGGAGTTCATTATTTTCACTATATAGTTTGAAACCAAAGACAAAATTCACGTGGTTTTAGAAAACGAAATCACAAGCTATTTACTTTTTGACAAGTACACAATGGGCAGCCCCACAGGCAGGCTGGTTTCTGCTTGGGGACTCCCCCACCCAAACATTTTTTTTCAACCTGTTAGTTTAGTAAAATGCAGTAGCTATTGTCTTGAGACAACTTTTTTTTAAGGACAGCTAACAATATCTGCAAAATGCTGATGTAATACTGTATCATAATGTACAGTAGCCACACTAGCCATCAATCTTTGTTTGCAATTTTTGCACCTGTGAGATAGGAGCTGACTCATGCTGAGGAGAGACAAAACAAGGGAAGACAAATGATTAAAATGTTGTTGTTGTGTATCTTGAGCTGTTCTTTTACGTCATTCATTCAAGAAGTTTTTTGAGCGTTTTGTTGCTTCGACAGAATAAAAAACATAAGAATTTACTGAACACTGTGTTTTGTCTCAATCATACTGCTGCACTGATTTATTACAATAAAATCCCAGATTTGTATTTGTCTAAGACACTGCAATGCTGCAGAAATAGTCCAATGAATAAACCTAGAGACAAATTGATCTTATTGATGATAGTCTCTAAGGAACATATCAAAACCTGACAACAACCCAACTAAGAGCCAACCCGATCACTCAATCAAGGTGCTTTAAAAAGAGGTTCAGAGGTTTGTGTACAATAGCTTTCATTTCTCTCTGCCTTGGTTTCTGCTTTGAAGTGAATAATATTTGAAGATTTGTGCCATCTACTGGCCGACTTCTGGCATTTCATTTAGCCAAAATGAGCTTTGTGAGTTACAGGTTGATACTCTGCTGAGTAAAGGCTCTGATGCAGATAAATGATATGTAAGAAATTTCCTTACTTTTGGTTAACCCATAAATTAATATTTGTCCAGTAGTGAAAGTTGCATTTTGAATTTCAGATGCAGGTTTTAGTCCTTTGGGATAAAACTCACAACAGAAAGCCCCAAACACCTCATCCTCTGTCTGTCATATCCATCTCCTCTTCTGCATCATCATTTCTACTCACAAACATACACTACCTGATCAGTGCTGCATTCATGCAATGGACACAAGAAACAATTCATTTTGATACTTAATCACCTTTATTCATTCTTTCTTGAAACACTAACAGATTATACACAGCATATCACATGCATTAGGTATTCACGGATAATCAAAGTAAAGTAACAAATCATTTTGTATTGATTGAGTATTGATTACATCTTACAACACAGTACGAATATGACAAAAACTATTATATTATTCAGCTGTGTGAAAATTGTGATGACTGATGCCTTATAAAGAAGAAATGAAATAAAAACATTACAACATTATGTAGCAGGTTACATTTTATATGGATGAATGCTCATCTTTTATGTCATGATAGCTACGTGTACACACAAGGTCACTGACCTACAACCTGAAACCACATCACATGAAAATCACATGAGGATATTTAAGTCCTGCCCACATTGACATTTGGTCTCTGTGAAGTACTTTCTAGTTCCCCATATCTACTCTAGATGAATCATCTCTGCAGAGGTACTGTAAAATAAACTCTTCCAAATCCAAAGTCCACCATAGAGGGGCTCGGTAAACGTGGTCTGGACTGTGTGGAGTAGAGTCATGGTGTTAGAGACACTGTAGAAGGACAAGATACCTGCCCTGGAGTCAAGATACACTCCCACTTTGGAGGACAGAGGACCAGAGATGCGAGTTTTAACGCTGTTATGTCTGAACACATAACTCTGTCCGTAGCAATCTAACGCCCACGACTGCCTATTGTCTCCAAACCCACTCTTATCTATCCCCATATTCTTGTATGCCACTGCTACTGAAACTCCTCCTCCGCTCCACTGCACCTCCCAGTAACAACGTGCCGTCAGACTCTCACTACTCAGAAACTGCTGCCTCTCTGTGATTGGCCCATCAGAAAAGATCACTGCAGGTATTGATACCCTTGATACTTCTATTTTCTTATCAAACATATACAGCTGAAAGTGGGCTGCGGCTGGAACCAGTGCCATTCGATATGAATATTTCAGAAACTCATCTCTGGTCTTGGGCTCTGCTTTAGGCAGCAAAACATCCACTGATTTCACCATCAGTGATATCTTCCACCATTGCTCACCAAGGATGCTCCGCTGTATTTCATCTCTGGTCTTTGACAAAGCTACTTTCACGTCCTCAAAGTAGCTCAGAGGACGGACATTGAGGTTTAGTGAGGCTGTAACTCTGATCTGTGGCCTAAATGGGTAACTGAGTATAAATGCTGTGTGGTCCTCTGTGCGACAGAGTTCCTTCAGCTCGGCCTCGTTCCTCCTCAGCTCAGTGAGCTCCTGCTCCAGCTTCATCTTAAATTCTTTGGCTCGAGTCATTTCAGTTCTCTGCTCGGACCTGATCTGCTGCCTCACTTTGGAAACTTTTTCCATGATGAGACGGATCAGCTCATTGAGGATCTCATCACAGTCCTCCACAGTTTTATCTGCAGCCTGTTTGATGGCCTCCACCTCCTGTTGAAGGACCTTCACTTCCTCCTCTCTGGTCTGGATTTCTTGCAGACTGTCATCAAGCTGTTTCTGCCTCCCAGTCCTCTCCTCTTCAGCTGAAATTGTTATGTGTCCTTTGTGTTTGTCCATGGAACAGAGATAACAGATACACATCTTATCAGTGCAGCAGAACATCTTCATCACCTCATCGTGATCACAGCAGATGCTCTCTTTCAGTCTCTTGGAAGGAGCAACCAGCTTGTGATTTCTAAAAGCAGCAGATTCATAGTGAGGCTGGAGGTGATTCTCACAGTAAGACACCAGACATTGCCAACAGGACTTGACGGCCTTCAGCTTCCTCCCAGTACAAAAATCACAAGCCACATCTCCAGATCTGGCATAGCAGTGATCAGCAGGAGCAACTTGGAGTCCAGTCTTCTTCAGATCCTCCACTAAATCTGCTAACATGGTGTTTTTCACTAGTTCAGGCCTGGGTTTGAAAGTCTCCCTACACTGAGGACAGCTGTGGATTCCTTTCTGATCTTCTCCATCAAAGTGGCTTTTAATGCATCTCATGCAGTAGTTATGTCCACAGGGAATCGTCACCGGGTCCTTTAGTAGATCCAGACAGACTGAACAGCAAATGGTTTCCCTGTGTCTCTGATTTCCTTGTTGCGCCATTTTACAGCTCAGAATTAATTAAAGTCGAACAGCTTAATTTCCTGATAACCACAGTCCAGCGATCCAAACCAAAACACGGTTCTTCTTCTTTATGTCTGCAAGAAAAGCTTTCGATCTATTCCTGGTCGAGCTGATACCTTTTCTGAGCCACATCTAAGACCCAGTGAACTCAAATAGTTTCGCTCTCAGATAAATAGGCTACTGCCATGCAAATTAAGACACACTTCCTTCTATTATATAGCACTGACTGGGACAACCTGTGCATGAGCACCTGATCACAGCAAGAATGTACGGGTGTGTACTGTCGGGTTTGTGACTGTCTATAAGGACATTTCAGTGAGTTTCACTGTTCATTTCCTAAACTCTTCCCTCTCAGAACAAGTAGGTAAATCCTTGATGATGTGAGAGGGAAACTGTTGGGGTGAGTTTGAATCCACCATCCTTTAGGTTAACATTTGAAGGCGTTACCTGAATGCACCTCAGAGACATGTTTGTCCTTAGTGAGTTTGGCCTTGGCCTTCCAATCTCCACCCACTTTTTTTGTATCATTGTTTTTTTTTCTAGGCCTCACCCCACATGCTATATTATGTATTAGGTAGACAATGTTTGGAGCTGTCTATGGTACACAGTGGTATGATCGCAGACATCACAGTTGGCAGCACACCTTGCAACCTCAGAGAGCAGTTTTATTGTAGTGCTAAGAAACAATCGTCACTGGGTGGGCTCGAACCACCAACCTTTCGGTTAACAGCCGAACGTGCTAGCCGATTGCGCCACAGAGACCTGTTTAAAGAAAGGGGGCGTGGCCACAAACTTCGATCCACTCCCCTTCTGTGTTTGTGATTTCTACTGTTGTTGGTTTTTTTCCCCTCTGGACCTCATACAACAATAATAGTGTTTCTACTTGTTGACTAATTTAATTGTAAATATATGGAATAGCTGACAAACACATGAATTTATGGACTTATATTTGCATTTTGGGGTTTGACAATGTCTCTAAGGTTTTACATTTGTTGACTTGGGATTCACCACTCAGTAACTTTTTTTTCTTCCAGTTTTGTGAACTCTTATATTGTATTGTATGTGTCTTTGTATTCTCTCTTTTAATGTTTTAATGGACCTGAGTCCGGAATAAAGATTATCTATCTTATACCTCTGTATCTAAAACGGGCTTGAACCACCAACCTTTCGGTTAA
Organism: Trachurus japonicus; assembly: GCF_045865225.1. Lineage (NCBI taxonomy): Eukaryota > Metazoa > Chordata > Actinopteri > Carangiformes > Carangidae > Trachurus > Trachurus japonicus. The sequence goes on from NC_140924.1 coordinate 11,321,413, forward strand.
CAGCCGAACCAATTGCATCACAGAGACTTTGTTACTTGGTTTTGGCGCTAGCCTTGGTCTCGAATCACCAACCACTTTTTTTCTTTTTTTTCTATGCTTCAGCCTTGTTTTTACAGGTTCCTGTCTGTCCTCTAAAACCAAAAACTTTCTGAGTGGTATATTACATTAGGTATAAAACTCAAGTTTCTGATAACATATGTTACTTCTTGTCGTCTGTCTTGTCAATGTTCAACCTTTGACCTTTCTGTCATTGTGGGCATAACTGTTGACAATGTAGTTATGCAGAATATTGCCTTACAATGTCAAGTGAACAGGTTTTACATCATGTTTCATCATTAAACTAAGAGTGAACCGTCCCTGGGTGGGCTCGAACCACCAACCTTTCAGTTAACAGCCGATTGCGCCACAGAGACACATGTGGCACAAAGGGGCGTGGCCTGAAACAATTGTATAATTTTCTATGACTATTTTTTTAAACCACACCTTTTCTTCTTGTTTTCTTTACTATTAAAGTCTCAGCTCGTATGTATCAGTCAGCCACACACCTTAATTCACATATTTTATTGTTACATGAGCTTTTCTTGGCATAAACAACTCTCCCCCAACACACACACACGCCAACACATTCAGGTATGCCACCTGACCAGTGCTCCCGCATATTACCGAGAAGACAAAGCCTATAAAGTATGCAAAGTAGCCGACAATTATGACATGACACTGACAAAGAGAGACACAACTGAGGAGAATCGAAAGTCAAAAAACAGGATTAGCCGCAGTAGGTCAGAAAATATGTGTCCACTCCTTTTTCTCACCAAACGACATTTAAAGCCAGGAACACACCGGCCCAACAGCCGGGCGTCGGGTCTCGTCGGACGGTGTCGGGTCCTCGTCTGTTTGGTGCATTCATCTGCGTCGGGGACCGTCGGAAGCCGTCAGGTCTTGTCGGGTCTCGTCGGGGCCGATTCAACATGCTCAGTCGGGGCTCGTCGGCCGTCGGGAGAGTAGATTGGTCGGGTACTATGATTGGCTGTGTGCTTGCTATGACGATTCTGATTGGCGGTGCCCTAAGCGAATCAGCATGGTGTGTGGGAGGGGCGGAAGTGACCACAGTAAACAAACGGTGCCCTAGCCTGTCCTGGGCGCATGGCGTCTGTCCGACTACCCATTTCTCCGACCATACATTTCTTTATTTTTGCGTCCATTAGTCCGACCTCCCACTTCTCCGACTTAAGTAGCTCTATTTAACCTTACCCTAAACCTAACCTTAACACTGTAGAATGGGTAGTCGGAGAAATGAGCTGTTGGACTTTTGGGCAGTCGGACTGACGTATGCTCCCCGCCTGTCCTTCAGTAAAAATGGCACACAAAATAAAAAGAGAAGTAAAGCAATATATTAAGCGGCAATATTTAAGCATCAAAGATATTCAATCAAACCCACATAGTGTGAAACAACGTTCAAAACACACACAGCTAGTGTCACAATTAAGCATATAAAGTCTGCTAGCTTAATGCTAGCGTATAATGTAAAACACCATAAATGGGCTAACAGAAATCTACAGTCTGTGGAAGCCGCGACCAGGGACTCTACTGACCTGATCTGCCGGGGCAGAGCTCCGTCCTCATCCCGGGGGATCCCGCACGCTTTTAGAGGTTTACCGCTGGCTGGTTAAATTGTTTTTAAGAGATTAATGTTGGTCTGATGAAATTTAACAACTGTGGCAGTGGCATTAGTTTGTTTGAATGAAAAGTGAGCAGGCTGCCTGTGGGCTACGTACTGAAATTACCACATTTACGTAAATAAATAAATGTTTTACAATGAACCGATCAGTCTAATACATTTTATTTTGTTGAGTCAACATGTTTACTGTACATGGCAAAGATTATGAGCCTACCACTTTATGACTTAGACTTGGTCTGTATTTCTATGGGAGTCCTCGCCACTCAATTGCTCTGTTCGGCAGTAGTTGGGGCGGTGTGTCTCACTGTGGCCGACGAGAGGCGACAGACTTGTCGGCCGTGTGTGGGGAGGGGGGGGGGGGGGGGGGGTCAGAAGTGTTGAGAAGTTTCTTGCTGTTGTTTCTGCCATTAAGTGTAATTTCTGATGTCACCACCGGTGGTCACTAAAGTCACGTCTGAAAAAAGGTTCAATTTGCACTAAGAGCCAATCAGATCACTCAATCAAGGTGCTTTAAATAGAGATTCAGATGTTGTGTTTCATAGCTTTCATTTCTCTCTGCCTTGGTTTCTGCTTTAGAGTGAATTATATTTGAAAATGTGTGCCATCTACTGGCCGACTTCTGGTATTTCATTTGTATTGACTGGGTAGAGCCAAAAAGATTTGTGAGTTACAGGTTGATACTCTGCTGAGTAAAGGCTCTGATGCAGATAAAGGATATGTAAGAAATTTCCTTACTTTTGGGTAACCTACAAATTCATATTTGTCCAGTAGTGAAAGTTGCATTTTAAATTTCAGATGCAGGTTTTAGTCCTTTGGGGTAAAACTCACAGCAGAAAGCAACAGAAAGCCCCAAACACCTCATCCTCTGTGTCTATCTTCATATCTATCTCCTCTTCCGCATCATCATTTCTACTGTCAAACATACACTACCTGATCAGTGCTGCACTCATGCAATGGACACAAGAAATAACTCATTTTGAGACTTAATCACCTTTATTCATTCTTTCTTGAAACACTAACAGATTAGTCACAGCACATCACATATATTAAGTATTCACAGATAATTAAAGTAAAGTAAGAAATTATTTTGTATTGATCAGAGTATTGATTACATCTTACAACACTACGAATATGACAAAAAATTAAATCTGATCAACTATTCAGCTGTGTGAAAATTGTGATGACTGATGCCTTATAAAGAATAAATAAATAAAAAAAAACATTACAACATTATGTAGCAGGTCACATTTTATATCCTGAATGCTCATCTTTTATGTCGATAGCTACGTGCACACAAGGTCACTGACCTACAACCTGAAAGCACATCAAAGGAAAATCACATGAGGATATTTAAGTCCTGCCCACATTGACATTTGGTCTCTGTGAAGTACTTTCTAGTACCCCATATCTACCCTAGATTAATCATCTCTGCAGAGGTACTGTAAAATAAACTCTTCCAAATCCAAAGTCCACCATAGAGGGGCTCGGTGAACCTGGTCTGGACTCTGTGGAGTAGAGTCATGGTGTTAGAGACACTGTAGAAGGACAAGATACCTGCCCTGGTGTCAAGATACACCCCCACTCTGGAGGACGGAGGACCTGAGATGCGAGTTTTAACGCTGTTATGTCTGAACTCATATCTCTGTCCGTAGCAATCTAACGCCCACGACTGCCTATTGTCTCCAAACCCACTCTTATCTATCCCCATATTCTTGTATGCCACTGCTACTGAAACTCCTCCTCCGCTCCACTGCACCTCCCAGTAACAACGTGCCGTCAGACTCTCGCTACTCAGAAACTGCTGCCTCTCTGTGATTGACCTATCAGAAAAGATCATTGCAGGTATTGATACCCTTGATACTTCTATTTTCTTATCAAACATATACAGCTGAAAGTGGGCTGCGGCTGGAACCAGTGCCATTCGATATGAATATTTCAGAAACTCATCCCTGGTCTTGGGCTCTGCTTTAGGCAGCAAAACATCCACTGATCTCACCATCAGTGTCATCTTCCACCAGTCCTCACCAAGGATGCTCTGCTGTATTTCCTCTCTGGCCTTTGACAAAGCTGCTTTCACGTCCTCAAAGTAGCTCAGAGGACAGATTTTGATATTTAGTGAGGCTGTATCACCTCTGATCTGTGTCTTCAATGGGTAACTGGGTATAAATTCTGTGTGGTCCTCGGTGCGACAGAGCTCCTTCAGTTCGGCCTCCTTCCTCCTCAGCTCAGTGATCTCCTGCTCCAGCTTCTTCATAAGATCTTTGACTCGAGTCACTTCAGTTCTCTGCTCAGACCTGATCATCTGCCTCAGTTCAGACCTTCTCTTCTTGATGAGGCAAATCAGCTCATTGAGGATCTCGTCACAGTCCTCCACAGTTGTATCAGCAGACTGATTGATGCCCTCCACCTCCTGTTGAAGGACCTTCACTTTCTCCTCTCTGGTCTGGATACTCTTCTGGATTTGTTTCAGACTTGCATCAAGCTGTTTCTGCCAGAACATCTTCATCACCTCGTTGTGGTCAGAGCAGATGCTCTCTTTCAGTTTCTTGGAGGGAACGACCAGCTTATGATTTTGAAAAGCAGCAGATTCATAGTGAGGCTGGAGGTGATTCTCACAGTAAGACACCAGACATTGCCAACAGGACTTGACGGCCTTCAGCTTCCTCCCAGTGCAGACGTCACAGGCCACATCTTCAGGTCCAGCGTAGCAGTGATCAGAAGGAGAAGCTTGGAGTCCAGTCTTCTTCCGATCCTCCACTAAATCTGCTAACATGGTGTTTTTCACCAGTTGAGGCCTTGGCCTGAAAGTCTCCCTACACTGAGGACAGCTGTGGATCCCTCTCTGATCTTCTCCATCAAAGTGGATTTTAATGCATCTCATGCAGTAGTTGTGTCCACAGGGAATCGTCACCGGGTCCTTCAGTAGATCCAGACAGATCAGACAACAACATTTTACCCAGTCGCTCTGATTTCCTTGTTGCGCCATCTCACTTTAGTGAAACAATGAAAGTCAAACAGCTTCACTTCCAGATAAAAACAGTCCTGAAGAAAAACCAGAACAGAGTTCTTCTTCTTCTTTATGTCTGCAAGAAAAGCTTTCGACTGACTCCTGGTCGAACTGAACCTTTTGTGAGCCACATCTCAGACACAGTGAACTCAAATAGATTTGCTCGGAGATAAATACTGCCCTCTGATGCAAATGAAAACGCACTTCCTTTGACTGATAAGCACTGACTGGAACAACCTGTGTATGAGCGCCTGATCACAGCAATAATGTACGGGTGTGTACTGTTGGGTATGTGACTTTAAGGACAATTCAGTGAGTTTCACCGTTCATTTCCTAAACTTTTCCCTCTCAGAACAAGTAGGTGATAAATCCTTGATGAGGTGAGAGGGAAATTGTTGGGGTGAGTTTGAATCCACCATCCTTTAGGGTAACACTTGAAGGCATTACCTGAATGCACCACAGAGTCATGTTTGTCCTTGGTGAGTTTGGCTTTGGCCTTCCAATCTCCACCCACTTTTTTTTGTATCAGTGTTTGTCCTGTCAAACGTACACTACCTGATCAGTGCTGCATTCATGCAATGGACATAAGGAATAACTCATATTTTGATACTTAATTACCTTTATTCATTCTTTTTTGAAAGACTAACAGATTAGTCACAGCACATCACATATTATATTTTCACAGATAATTAAAGTAATGTAACAAATTATTTGTATTGATCAGAGTAGGCTATTGATTACATGTTACAACACAATACGAATATGACAAAAAATTAAATCTGATAAACTATTCAGCTGTGTGAAAATTGTGATGACTGATGCCTTATAAAGAAGAAATAATGAAAAAAACATTGCAACATTATGTAACAGGTTACATTTTATATGGATGAATGCTCATCTTTTATGTCATATGATAGCTACGTGTACACACAAGGTCACTGACCTACAACCTGAAACCACATCAAAGGAAAATCACATGAGGATATTTAAGTCCTGCCCACATTGACATTTGGTCTCTGTGAAGTACTTTCTAGTACCCCATATCTACTCTAGCTGCTGAATCATGTCTGCAGAGGTACTGTAAAATAAACTCTTCCAAACCCAAAGTCCAGCATAGAGAGGCTCTGTGAACGTGGTCTGGACTCTGTGGAGTAGAGTCATGGTGTCAGAAACACTGTAGAAGGACAAGATACCTTCCCTGGTGTCAAGATACACTCCCACTCTGGAGGACAGAGGACCTGAGATGCGAGTTTTAACGCTGTCATGTCTGAACTCATAACTCAGTCCGTAGCAATCTAACGCCCATGAATGGCTATTGTTTCCAAACCCACTCTTATCTATCCCCATATTATTGTATGCCACTGCTACTGAAACTCCTCCTCCGCTCCACTGCACCTCCCAGTAACAACGTCCGGTCAGACTCTCTCTACTCAGGACCTGCTGCCTCTCTATGACTGACATATTAGAAGAGATCATTGGAGGTAGAGATAACCCTGTTAATTTTATTTTCTTATCATACTGAAGCAGCTCATTGTGAACTGCGGCAGGATCGAGCGCCATTTGATATGAATATTTCAGAAACTCATCCCTGGTCTTGGGCTCTGCTTTAGGCAGCAAACTGTCCACTGATCTCACCATCAGTGATATCTTCCACCAGTCCTCAACAAGGATGCTCAGCTCTATATCCTCTCTGGTCTTTGACAAAACTGCTCTCACATCCTGAAAGTAGCTCAGAGGACGGATTTTGATGTTTGGTGAGGCTGCATCACCTCTGACCTTTGACTTCAATAGATAACTGAGTAGAAATTCTGTGTGGTCCTCAGTGCGACAGAGTTCCTTCAGCTCGGCCTCGTTCCTCCTCAGCTCAGTGATCTCCTGCTCTAGCTTCTTCTTAAGATTCTTGGCTCGAGTCACTTCAGTTCTCTGCTCAGACCTGATCTGCTGCCTCACTTTGGAAATTTCTTCCGTGATGACACGGATCAGCTCATTGAGGATCTTGTCACAGTCCTCCACAGTTTTATCTGCAGACTGCTTGATAGCCTCCATCTCCTGTTGAAGGACCTTCACTTCCACCTCTCTGGTCTGGATTCTCTTCTGGATTTGTGATTTGTTGACTTGCATCAAGCCTTTTCTGCTTCTCAGTCCTCTTTTCTTCAGCTGAAACTGTTATGTGTCCTTTGTGTTTATTCGTGGAACAGAGATAACAGATGCACATCTTATCAGTGCAGCAGAACAACTTCATCAACTCATTGTGATCACAGCAGATGCTCTCTTTCAGTCTCTTTGAAGGAGCAACCAGCTTGTGATTTTTAAAAGCAGCAAATTCATAGTGAGGCTGGAGGTGATTTTCACAGTAAGACACCAAACATTGCCAACAGGACTTGACGGCCTTCAGCTTCCTCCCAGTGCAGACGTCGCAGGCCACATCTCCAGATTTGGCATAGCAGCGATCAGGAAGAGCAGCTTGGAGTCCAGTCTTCTTCAGCTCCTCCACCAAATCTGCTAACATGTTGTTTTTCACACTGAGGACAGCTGTGGATCCCTCTCTGATCTTCTTTACTAAAGTGGCTTTTAATGCATCTCATGCAGTAGTTGTGTCCACAGGGAATCGTCACCGGGTCCTTCAGTAGATCCAGACAGATCGGACAACAATATTTTACCCGGTCGCCCTGATTTCCTTGTTGCGCCATCTCACCTCAATGAACCAATGAGAGTCAAACAGCTTCACTTCCAAACAGTCCAGTGATCCAAACCAAAACACAGACACTTCTTATTTTTGTGGGCAACAAACATAGAAGCGGTTGATCAGGTAGACAGAACTACTTCAGTCATTTTCAATGATAATGAACCTTTCACCATCGAGCTGATACCTTCTGTGCCCCGTCTCACAGTGGAGTCACTATCAAATAAATGCTGCTTTATTGTGCACCTGAAAACAAAGTTCACTTCCTGATGAATTTACAATCACTGACTGGCATCACATGAGGCGGCATCACATGAGGCGGGTGGCCTTTTTTGGTCATCCAAAGACAGGAAGGGTTTTTATTGAGGCAGTACGTGTGACACCTGTTTACAGAAAGTTCAACCTAACACATCTAATTCACAAAACTAACCCTGAACTATTCAAATATGAATAATGCCATTTTAGGTTGCTGTGTTGATGAAGTCCTCTCACATTTCCTACTGTTAGAAGCAGCTGTATCACATGACTTGGTTCAAGTTATGTTTGTGAACCTCTCCACTGCAGTAAGAAACCATAAACTGCTGCCTGCTGCAGTTTATGTCCATGTCTGTTTAGACTGTGATTTACCATACTAATCATAATGAAACTCAATGTTGTGAGTAGCACACAAACATTTACAGTATCAACGTAAAAATTTGAAGATCTTTTCCATTTTAAACTACCCAATACTTCTACGTGATTCTGACCTAATCGGATGTCTGTTTGCTGATGTAGTTTTGTCCTGTGAATCTCCCTACAGACGCCAATAAAAATGATGAACTTTGTGTTTTTCTCAAATCTGATACAAGGTGACCTTCAGCTGTGCTTCCCTATCAGTGAAATAAATATCACTGTATTCAACTGCTTTAGAGGTAGGCTACTTTTAAAAGAGGTTTGGATGCTTGTGTTAACAACTGTCATCTCTTCCTGTCTTGGTTCCTGCTTTGAAGTAAATTTTATTTGGAACATGGTGCCATCTAGTGGCCAAATCCTGGTATTTCATTTATATTGTCTGGGTAGATTAAAACAGAGCCTTGAGTTACAGGTTGACACTCTGCTGGATAAATAAGTAATTTTCTTACGGTTGGGCGACCAATAAATTCATATTAATAGAGCATGGCTGAGAGGACACGACTTTAAGTTACATTTTAACATTTTCATATGGGATTTTGTCTTTTTGGGATTGCAACAGAAAGCCCAAACATCTCATCCTCTGCCTGTGACATTTATTATGTTCTTTATCTGTTCCTTCATATTCATTAACTCGTGTGCATTTTCATTTGCTTTTAATCACAGATTAAGATTGTTTTAATCACGTTATGTGTGTGTAAAACGTCCCTGGGTGGGCTTGAACCATTAATTTAACAGCTGAACAAGCTAACGTATTGTGCCACAGAGACATGATTAGCCTTGATGGGTGTGGCCTTAAGATTCATGCCCCTGTATAGATGTGGCTTCAAGTTCAGCCCCCTTAATGTTTAACCCTACCTGACCAGAGCTGCATTCATGCAATGGACACAAGAAATACAGTACCTTATATTTTCAATACTTAATCAACTTTATTCATTCTTTCTTGAAACACCAACAGTTTAGTCAAAGCATATGACATTAAGTAAGCAAGTAATTTCAGATAATTATGTAATATTTTCATATTGATCAGAGTATTGATTACATGTTACTACATAGTTTATATGACAATAAAAGTTAAATCTGATAAACTACTCAGCTGTTAAGAAATTGCGATCATTAATGCTTCATACAACATGATACAGTATTATGTGAACTACACAGCAAGTTAAATTTTATGTAAATAAATGTTGATTTAAAATACGATGGGATATAAGTTTACACAAGAAGAAGCAGGTCACCTAACTACACGAGTATGAGTGTCTGGACCCCAAGAAGAATAGTCCTCACCAAGGTTTAGAGGACTAAGGGGATCCATAATAAAACTATACTAAACTACAACCTGAAACCACACAATGATATCAGAGAACTGCCCACACAGTTTGATTGACATTTCATCTCTGAGAAGTATTTTTTAATATCTCCTGTCTACTCTAACTCAATAATCTGAGCAGTGGTAGTACCCAATAAACTCTTCCAAATCCAAAGTCCACCATAGAGGGGCTCGGTGAACGTGGTCTGGACTCTGTGGAGTAGAGTCATGGTGTCAGAAACACTGTAGAAGGACAAGATACCTGCCCTGGTGTCAAGATACACCCCCACTCTGGAGGACAGAGGACCTCGGATGCGAGTTTTGACACTGTTATGTCTGAACTCATATCTCTGTTCGTAGCAATCTAAGGCCCAGGACTTGCTATTGTTTCCAAATCCACTCTTATCCATCTCAGGAATATTCTTGTATGCCACTGCTACTGAAACTCCTTTACCGCTCCACTCCACCTCCCAGTAACAACGTGCCGTCAGACTGTCTCTACTCAGAATCTGCTTCGTCAGTCTGAATCTTTCTTGTTTTTGAAAATGAAATGGCTGTGTAGCTTTCTCTGATAATTTTCTGTCTTTATCAGATAGAAAGAGCTGATCATGGGCTGTGGTTGGATCGAGTGTCATTTGATACGAATATTTCAGAAACTCAGCTCTGGAAATGGGCTCTGCTTTAGGCAGCAAAACGTCCACTGATTTCACCATCAGTGACATCTTCCACCATTCCTCACCAAGGATGCTCTGCTGTATTTCCTCTCTGGTCTTTGACAAAGCTGCTTTCACGTCCTCAAAGTAGCTCAGAGGACGGACATTGAGGTTTGGTGAGTCTGGTAAGTTGTCACCAACCTGTGACCCTAGGGGATAGCTGAGCAGAAATTCTGTGTGGTCCTCTGTGCGACAGAGCTCCTTCAGCTCGGCCTCGTTCCTCCTCAGCTCAGTGATCTCCTGCTCCAGCTTCATCTTAAGATCTTTGACTCGAATCACTTCAGTTTTCTGCTCGGACCTGATCTGCTGCTTCAGCTCAAAGCTTCTCTCCGTGATGAGACGGATCAGCTCATTGAGGATCTCGTCACAGTCCTCCACAGTTTTATCTGCAGCCTTTTCGATGGCCTCCATCTCCTGTTGAAGGACCTTCACTTCCTCCTCTCTGGTCTGGATTCTCTGCTGGATTTGATGGACAGTTGCATCAAGCTCTTTCTGCCTCGCAGTCCTCTCTTCTCCAATGGAAACATAGATGTGGCCTTGGTGTTTATTAATGGAACAGAGATAACAGATAGACTGCTGATCAGTGTAGCAGAACATCTTCATCACCTCATTGTGATCAGAGCAGATGCTCTCTTTCAGTTTTATCGAAGGAACGACCAGCTTATGATTTTGAAAAGCAGCAGATTCATAGTGAGGCTGGAGGTGTTTCTCACAGTAAGACACCAGACATTGCCAACAGGACTTGACGGCCTTCAGCTTCCTCCCAGTGCAGACGTCACAGGCCACGTCTCCAGGTCCAGCGTAGCAGTGATCAGAAGGAGCAGCTTGGAGTCCAGTCTTCTTAAGCTCCTCCACCAAATCTGCTAACATGGTGTTTTTCACCAGTTGAGGCCTCGGCCTGAAAGTCTTTCTACACTGAGGACAGCTGTGGATTCCTCTCTGATCTTCTTCATCAAGTTGGATTTTAATGCATCTCATGCAGTAGTTGTGTCCACAGGGAATCGTCACCGGGTCCTTCAGTAGATCCAGACAGATCGGACAACAATATTTTAACCGGTCGCTCTGATTTCCTTGTTGCGCCATCTCACCTCAATGAACCAATGAGAGTCAAACAGCTTCACTTCCAGATAAACACAGTCCAGTGATCCAAACCAAAAGACAGAGTTCTTCTTATTTTTGTGGGCAACAAACTTAAAAGTAGTAAAACTAGTTCTCATAAAAGTAGTTGATCAGGTAGACAGAACTACTTCAGTCTTTTTCAATGATAATAATGATGACTTATAACCTGTCGAGCTGATACCTTCTGTGCCCCTCCTTACAGTGGAGTCACTATCAGATAAATGCTGCTTTATGGTTCACCTGAAAACAAAGTTCACTTCCTGATGAATGTACACTCACTGATTGGCATTACATGGGGCGGGTGGCCTTTTTTCTTCATCTAAGGAGATAAAGGGGTTTTATTGAGGTTATACGTGTTCATGACACCTGTTTATAGAAAGTTTATATTTTCTTCACAAACCTGAATTTGCAAATATGAATGATGCCATTATAGGTTGCAGTGTTGATGCAGTCCCTCACATTTACTACTGTTAGGAACAGCTGTTTCAGTGTGTGTTTGTTAACATCTTTACTGCAGTTAGAAACCAACCAGGAATTACTTCCTTATTACAGTTGCAGTCTATGTCCATGTCTGTCTGTGGTTTAATCTTAATTAAAACTTCATACTGAATGATGTATGAGTAGCACATAAATTGTGTACATTTACGGTACTAAAGTACAAAAAAAAAATGACGATCTTTACTGGAGCATTTCCATTTTAAACTACCCAATACTTCTTGGTCACTTAACCTGATCTGATGTTTGTTTACTGATGTAGTTTTGTCCTGTGAATCTCCCTACAGACGCCAATAAAGATGGAGAACTTTGTGTGTTTCTCAAATCTGATACAAGGTGACTTTCAGCTGTGCCTGCCTAGTAGTGAAAGAAATATGTTTAGTTTAAGTTTAATAAGTTTATTTGTATCAGGGACAATGTACAAAATAACATTAGTCTCGAGATGAGACGAGATGCCTTGAACCGGATTTAGCTTACTAGCTACTTTCCATCCGTAGTCCCTGGGCAGGTGAATAAGAACAATAGAAATATAAGAATTATCAATTTACATAGCATTCTAAACATCCATACACATATGCATATACACCCTCTCACACATCACAAACACTCAGGACATAGGCCTATTTCATATCAGTTAACAAAACATACAGTTATTAAAATACTTCACACTTTGCCAAGGTTAAGAATAATTTAGGCTCATGATTAATGCAGTGTATTAAACTGCTTTAGAGGTATTTTAAAAAGAGGTTTGGATGCTTGTGTTCAACAACTGTCATCTTTCTGTGTCTTGGTTCCTGCTTTTACAGTAAGTGAATTATATTTGAAAAATGGTGCCATCTAGTGGCCAATTCCTGGTATTTCATTTGTATTGACTGGGTAGATTAAAACAGAGTATTGAGTTACGGGTTGACACTCTGCTGGATAAATAAGTAATTTTCTTACAGTTGGGTGACCTATAAATTCATATTAATAGAGCACGGCTGAGAGGACATGACTTTAAGTTACATTTTAACACTTACATATAGGATTTAGTCCTTTTAGGATAACATTCGCAACAGAAAGCTCAAACAACATCTCATCATCTGCCTGTGACATTTATTGTGTTCTTTATCTGTTCCTTCATATTCATTTATTGTTGTGCGGTTTGATTTAGGCTACTCTTAATCACACAACATATTTGTTTTAATCACATCAACATTTGTTGATTTGATCGTAAAACGTCCCTGGATGGGCTTGAACAACCAACCTTTCAGTTCACCGCTAAATGAGCTAACCGATTGTGCCACAGAGACATGATTAGCCTTGATGGGTGTGGCCCTAAGATTCACGCCCCTGTCGACCTGCTAATTTGAGTGGGAAAGCGGCTAAATACATACATTTACTCAGGTACTAACTGTACCCAGTACCACATAAAAATTTGAGTATCTTTACTTGAGGGTTTCCGTTTTGAGCTACTTCAAAGGAGGCTATACTGCTATGGCCTGTCATTCATTTTTTATATTCAGTCATATGTCAGGAAATGTTTTGTAAAATGTTACGTAAAATGTTTAGAATGTTTAAAATGTTATAAAGAAAAAAAGGAGGCTCAGTTTAACACCGTCGCTCACGTAAGTCGCTGGCGCGTTGCTGGAGCATTTTAAAAAGCAGAAGGAAAAATGTTTCTGTGTAGGCTACTCACTGTTCCTTTGGAAACGCAGAAAGTTGCAGCACCAACCGTCAGTTTAAACTTCAAGCCGTTAGCTGGTCCGTGTGCAAAAACACTGGTTTCCCTGGCAACAGCAAAGTCCAACAGAGCACCTTGACTGCAGCAGCTCAGTGGCCCTGTCCGAAGCACACTATCAACAGAAATTCATAATTTCTAATAGGCCTAAACCCGCTACCTGTTAACCATAAATGTTCATGTTGTTGATTTTTTTAGGATTCATACTCACTCATAAGAAGCTTGGTATAAAAACGTTGTTTGTGTTTTTTTCCATCTAGCTAAAGTGACAGAGTATCTTTGGCGGCAGCTAGTCGGCTAACAACTGTGCTAATTTAGCAATATTGCTGAGAGAAAACTATTTCATACGGCTCGCTGGCCCGTTTTACAGGGTACACCCATTTATATATATTTAAAAAACAAAAACCCCGGTCGTTAGCTTAACTAGAGACGTAAAAATAGTGTTTGACAGCTCCCGATTTTTCACCCATTGCTTTCAGTTTTCAAACGGCGTTTAGTCCCGCCTCTCCAGGAATCCGGTTGGTTACAATGTTCACCTGGTTAGCCAATACACAAACAGGAAACAAAAACGAGATGTTCAAGGTCTACTTAAAACATAGGACATTTCTAGATTTTACTGAAATGATCAATTTCTTCATATTTATGCAAAACAAATTTATTTTCACAAGTGATAACTGAAAGCAGGTCAGTTTGAAAATGTTCCATATAAATATTAAACTGAAATATGGATTATACTCAAACGAAAATCAGCATGGTGCTACAATGGATCAAGTTTATTAATTCATTCTTAATCACAGTTAAATCACAGTTTTAAAAAAATTACAGTAAAATATTAGATCTGATTTTACTCTGTAAGCTGTAATAAAACTAAAATAAACACCTATAGATGAAAAGAAGAAGAAAACATTACAACATTAGGCTATAACATGTAGGCTACTATATTAAAGCAGAAGTAAGCGATCCGGTCGTTTTGGCTAATGCTGCGTTCCAGGCAGGCTTTTGAAACCGTAAATTACAGCTTCAAGTCACGACTTACGACTTTGTAGCGTTCCAGGCAACCCACTCGTGTTTTTCCGACCTGTTTTACCTGTGAAAGTCACTATAACGGCCACTCGTAACTTCTGACCCGTGAACTTGTACCAGATCGAACTGGTACGAGTTCACAGGTCGGAAAAACACGAGTTACGGGCTGCCTTGAACGCACCATAACAGTCCTCGTCCCTACGTCACCACATTCACGGCGTCCCTTGGCTGCACACACAGCCCTGCATGCCGTTCTCTCTCCTCATTGGATAAAAATTGTAGGATACGAGAAAAGTTTTCTCCTCGGCTCAGAGCAGAGCAGAGTGACTGACAGACCCGTGTTTCGGTCCAAACACTCTATGTAAGTGATTGCTGTCGGAAGATATAACTATTTAAGACTTATATTAACACAAAAATATCGCTCACTTCTGCTTTAACTGCAATCAACATTTTATGTGGATAAATGCTCTTTTTTATGCCATATATAATACACACAAGAAGCTAGGTCACCTATACCTAAAACCACAGGAAACGATAACGAGATGTTCAAGGTCTACTTAAAACAGAGAAAATTTCTAGATTTTACTGAAATTATACATGTGTTCATGCAAAACAAATTTATTTTCACAGGTGATAACTGAAAGCAGGTCAATTTGAAATTTTTCCATGTAAATATTAAACTGAAATATGGATTAAATACTAAAACTAAAATCAGCATGGTGCTACAATGGATCAAGTTTATTAATTCATTCTTAATCACAGTTAAATCACAGTTTAAAAAAATTACAGTAAAATATTAGATCTAATTTTACTCAGCTGTAATAAAACTAAAATAAACACCTATAGATGAAAAGAAGAAGACAACATTACAACATTGTAGGCTATAACATAGGCTGCTATATGAACTGCAAAACAAGCTACATTTTATGTGGATAAATGCTCTTTTTTATGTCATATGATATAAATACACAAGCAGGTCACCTACCTACAACCTAAAACCGCAGGGAATGAAAACAAGATGTTCAAGGTCTACTTAAAACAGAGTAAATTTCTAGATTTTTCTGAGATCATAGCCTACATTTCCTCATATTTATGCAAAACAAATTTTGTTTCAAAGGTGATAACTGAAAGCAGGTCAATTTGAAAAATTTCCATGTAAATATTAAACTGAAATATAGATTAAATACACAAAATGTAAACGAAAATCAGCAGGGTTCTTCTCTTGATCAAGTTTATTAATTTAATCTAAATCACAGTTAAATGAGTAATGATCACAGTTTAAAGAAAACAATAAAATATTAGATCTGAACCACTCAGCTGTAATAAAACTAACATTGCTTCCTATAGAGGAAAAGAAGAAGAAAAAAAACATTACAACATTGTTTAACATGTACTGTATTGACCCCAAAGCAGGTTATATTTTATGTGCATGCCTACTCATTTTTTATGTCATATAAGTACACACAAGAATCAGGTTACAACTACAGCCTGTCCTGAAACCACATCAACAGGAAATCACAGGAAAAAGTATATCAGAGTCCTACCCACAGTGTTTGATCGACATTTGAAGAGAAGTACTTTTTATCTCCTGTCTACTCAAGCTCAATAAACTTGGCAGTGGAATTGCCCCAAAAACTCCAACAAATCCAAAGTCCAGCATAGAGGGGCTCGGTGAACGTGGTCTGGACTCTGTGGAGTAGAGTCATGGTGCCAGAAACACTGTAGAAGGACAAGATACCTGCCCTGGTGTCAAGATACACCCCCACTCTGGAGGACAGAGGACCTGAGATGCAAGTTTTAACACTGTCATGTCTGAACTCATATCTCTGTTTGAAACAATTTAATGCCCACGAGTGGCTGTTGTTTCCAAACCCACTGTCATCCATCTCAGGAATATTCTTGTATGCCACTGCCACTGAAACTTCTTTACCGCTCCACTGCACCTCCCAGTAACAACGTCCGGTCAGACTCTCTCTACTCAAGGCCTGCTTCTTCTGAATGAATCTGTCTGCACGCGCACGGGTATAGTAAAGTAATTTTGGAGGACTGTCTGATACTTTTCTGTCGTTATCATACATGGACAGACTACAATGGGCTGTGGTTGGATCAAATGTCATTTGATATGAATACTTTAAAAACTCATCTCTGGTCTTGGGCTCTGCTTTAGGCAGCAAAACATCCACTGATTTCACCATCAGTGTCATCTCCCACCAGTCCTCACCAAGGATGCTCTGCTGTATTTCATCTCTGGCCTTTGACAAAGCTGCTTTCACGTCCTCAAAGTAGCTCAGAGGACGGATTTTGATATTTGGCAACTCTAGTAAGTCATCACTGACCTTTGACTTCAATGGGTAAAGCAGTAGAAATTCTGTGTGGTCCTCTGTGCGACAGAGCTCCTTCAGCTCGGCCTCGTTCCTCCTCAGCTCAGTGATCTCCTGCTCCAGCTTCTTCTTAAACTCTTTGGCTCGTGTCACTTCAGTTTTCTGCTCAGACCTGATCTGCTGCTTCAGCTCCAAGCTTCTCTCCTTGATGAGACGGATCAGCTCATTGATGATCTTGTCATTGTCCTCCACAGTCTTATCTGCAGCCTGTTTGATGGCCTCCACCTCCTGTTGAAGGACCTTCACTTCCTCCTCTCTGGTCGTGATTCTCTGCTGGATTTGTTGCAGACTTACATCAAGTTCTTTCTGCTTCTCAGTCCTTTCTTCTTCAGCTGAAACTGTTGCATGACCTTTGTGTTTATTCATGGAACAGAGATAACAGATACACTGCTGATCAGTGCAGCAGAACATCTTCATCACCTCATTGTGATCACAGCAGATGCTCTCTTTCAGTTTCTTGGAAGGAACAACCAGCTTGTGATTTTTAAATGCAGCAGATTCATAGTGAGGCTGAAGATGTTTCTCACAGTAAGACACCAGACAAACCAGACAGGACTTGACGGCCTTCAGCTTCCTCCCAGTGCAGACGTCACAGGCCACATCTCCAGGTCCAGCGTAGCAGTGATCAGAAGGAGCAGCTTGGAGTCCAGTCTTCTTCAGATCCTCCACTAAATCTGCTAACATGGTGTTTTTCACTAGTTGAGGCCTCGGCATGAAAGTCTTTCTACACTGAGGACAGCTGTGGATTCCTCTCTGATCTTCTCCATCAAAGTGGCTTTTAATGCATCTCATGCAGTAGTTGTGTCCACAGGGAATCGTCACCGGGTCCTTCAGTAGATCCAGACAGACTGAACAGCAAATGGTTTCCCCGTGTCTCTGATTTCCTTGTTGCGCCATTTTACAGCTCAGAATTAATTAAAGTCGAACAGCTTAATTTCCTGATAACCACAGTCCAGCGATCCAAACCAAAACACGGTTCTTCTTCTTTATGTCTGCAAGAAAAGCTTTCGATCTATTCCCGGTCAAGCTGATACCTTTTCTGAGCCACATCTAAGACCCAGTGAACTCAAATAGTTTTGCTCTCAGATAAATAGGCTACTGCCATGCAAATTAAGACACACTTCCTTCTATTATATAGCACTGACTGGGACAACCTGTGCATGAGCACCTGTTCACAACATGAATGTGGGTGTGACTAATGACAATATGTTTCACTGTCAGTTTTCCACATTATTATTATAGTAGCCAAGTAAAGGTCAACTGTTGGGGTGAGCTTGAATCCTTGAATCCTTTAGGTTAACAGTTGAAGGCATTACCTGAATGCACCTCAGATAAATTTTTGTCCTTAGTGTGGCCTTGGCCTTCCAATCTCCACCCACTTTTTTTTCTAGGCCTCAGCCTTGTCTTTACGTAGCATTATATAACATATTTGTTACAAAATGTTACTTTCTTAAAAAAAAGTTTTTTTGAGCTGTCAGAGTAAGTCTTTGAACATCACAGTTGATGATGTCTCACTGCCTTGTAATCTCTGAAAATCTGAAAAAGAACCGTCCCTGGGTACATATTAGGTATAAAACACAACTTCCTGATAAAATCTGTTACTTTGTGTCATCTGTCTTATCTGGAGTTGTCAAAGTTGGACTTTTGACCTTTCTATAGTCATGGACATCACTGTTGACCATGTAGTTTCTGAGTGAGAAGCTGTTGACTAATTTAATTGTGAAAATAAAGAGTAGCTGACAAATTCATGAATTTATGGATTCATATTCTTATTTTGGAGGTTGTCCCTTGGCAAATAATGTCCATCTCTAATGTTACACATTTGTAGCTCTGGCACAGCCTGGCTAACACCAGACCTCATCTCAGTGTAGATTAAGATTCGGTCTGGGAACCACCCGTTCATTTTTTCGTATTTGAGGCGTGGTTTACGAAAGCCCAGAGCTGTTTATTGGGCGCTACGAATGTTTATCAAATGCGTCTGTACGTAGTTTATAGCCAATCGTATCAATCATACCCAATGACGTATGTAGAGCGACAGAAATCCGATGAGGAAAAAAAAGTTAAACGTTGCTCTTTTTCAAAACAAACTTGCGGTTTAAACTACTTGAAAGACTTTCTAACGCTGCATCCAAAGCTAAAGCGTCTGCCGCCATTGTCAGGGTTGAGGGAAGCAGGACCCAAATGCAGACAGCCACGATACCAGTCTCACCAGGAGCAAGACCAGGGGACATGGCGGGCAGAGCCGGGGACCTCGGGCGGACGGCCCGAGGGATGAGCAGAGGGGCATGGACAGAGATGGACTGGGGTGCCAGCTGGACACCTGTGGCAGGAGCCAGACTGACCACTGGCTGGACACTGGGGATAGGAGTCAGGTCACCAACTGGACGGTGGCGACTGGTGTTGAGCGGACCACCGGCTGGACGCTGGAGACAGGGGTCAAACACTCCAACTGCTCAACACTGGAGGCAGCAACTGGACAGGCCTCTGACCAGACACTGGAAACAGGAGCAGGACGGTTCTCCTGCTGGACACAGGAAACAGGCGCCGGTTCTCCTGCTGGACACAGGAAACAGGCGCCGGGCTCAAGGGCTGGACACTGGAAACAGGAGTGGATGAGCGCCTTGGCTGGAGGCTGGGAACCTGGGACTGCTCGTCACCAGGTTGGAGACTGGAAACTCCGAGCTCTGGCACACCAGAGCTGTGGGACGCTAAGGATCGGCGCCCTCGCCCTCTACGTCTCCTCCTCAGTGCCTTGACCTCCACAGGAGAGCTGGGTGCTGCATCGTGTGATGCCAGAACAGGCGTGGCGTCTGCCCGGACCCCCGACGCTGGAACAAGAGTGGCGACCAAGGGTGACTGCTGTTCAGAAGGTGGCGCAGGAGAACGCTGCAGCTTTGGAGGGGGCGCCGAAGAAAGCTGCAGTCCGGAAAGCGCCACCAGAGGAAGCTGCAGCTCTGAAGAGGGCGCCGGGGGATGCTGCAGCGCTGGAGTTGGCCAAACTGCCAACGAGGCACGGGGAGCAGGAGTCGGCCAGACCGTTGCCGAGGCACGGGGAGCAGGAGTCGGCCGGAGCACCAACTGCCTCACCACAGGTAGGGGACATGGAGGCTGCGGCCCAGCCGGACAAGGTTTGCCAGCCAGCTTCCCTATAGCAGGCTGGGAGGCCCTGACTGGCCTGGAGGCGGCTAGCCCCGGTCTGTAGGCCTGTTGAACTGAGCGGGGGCCCCCCTAGTGCCAGCCGGGTGCCCCTGAAAGGGTTGTCCTCTTCTGGGGAGTTGATAAAGCTGGAATTTCCTATCATTGTGGACATCACTGTTGACAATGTAGTTTTGCTGAACATTGCCTTATAACACTAAGTGAACAGGTTTTACATCATTGCTACAGCATCGTTGCATCATTAAACTAAGAATGAACCATCCCGGGATGGGCTCAACCCATCAACCTTTCTGTTATTACGCACTAACTGGGTGTGTCCCAAAGATTGACACCCCTGCATGGATGTGGTTTCACGTTCAGTCCCCGTAAGGTATGAAGGTATGCTACCTGACCAGTGCTGCATCCATGCAGTGGACAAAAGAAATACAGTACCTGATATATTTTGAAGATTGAATCAACTTTATTCATTCTTTCTTGAACCACAAACAGTTTAGTCACAGCATATCACATATAGTAAGTAATCATAGATAAGTAAAGTAGCCTAACAAATGATTTTTTATTGATCAGGGTATTGATCACATGTTACAACATAGTTAAAATATGAGACTAAAAATCTGATGAAGTATTCAGCTGTGAAGAAATGGGGATAAGTAATGCTTCGAGTAAAAGAAAAAAAAGGGAAAAAGATTACAATGTGATATATAAAATAACATGTATTATGTGAACTTCACAGCAGGTTACATCTCCTGCCTACTCTAACTCAATAATCTGAGCAGTGGTAGAACCCAATAAACTCTTCCAAATCCAAAGTCCACCATAGAGGGGCTCGGTGAACGTGGTCTGGGCTCTGCAGAGTGGAGTCATGGTGTCAGAAACACTGTAGAAGGACAAGATACCTGCCCTGGTGTCAAGGTACACCCCCACTCTGGAGGACAGAGGACCTGAGATGCGAGTTTTGACACTGTCATGTCTGAACTCATAACTCTGTCCGTAGCAATCTAATGTCCACGACTTGTTGTTGTTTCCAAACCCAGTCTTATCCATCTCAGGAATAGTTTTGTATGCCACTGCTACTGAAACTCCTTTACCGCTCCACTCCACCTCCCAGTAACAACGTGCCGTCAGACTGTCTCTACTCAGAACCTGCTTTGTCAGTCTGAATCTTTCTTGTTTTTGAGAGTGAAATGGCTGTGTAGCTTTCTCTAATACTTGTCTGTCCTTGTCAGATAGAAACAACTGATCGTGGGCTGTGGTTGGATCGAGTGTCATTTGATATGAATATTTCAGAAACCCAGTTCTGGTATTGGGCTCTGCTTTGGGCAGCAAAACATCCACTGATTTCACCATCAGTGTCATTTTCCACCATTCCTCACCAAGGATGCTCTGCTGTATTTCCTCTCTGGTCTTTGACAAAGCTGCTTTCACGTCCTCAAAGTAGCTCAGAGGACGGACTTTGATGCTTGGTGAGTCTGTTAAGTTGTCATCAACCTGTGACCCCAGGGGATAACTGAGTATAAATTCTGTGTGGTCCTCGGTGCGACAGAGCTCCTTCAGCTCGGCCTCGTTCCTCCTCAGCTCAGTGATCTCCTGCTCCAGCTTCATCTTAAACTCTTTGGCTCGTGTCACTTCAGTTTTCTCTTCAGACCTGATCTGCTGCCTCAGCTCCAAGCTTCTCTCCTTGATGAGACGGATCAGCTCATTGAGGATCTCGTCACAGTCCTCCATAGTTTTATCAGCAGCCTGTTTGATAACCTCCACCTCCTGTTGAAGGACCTTCACTTCCTCTTCTCGGGTCTGGATTCTCTTCTGGATTTGTTTCAGATTTTCATTAAGCTCTTTCTGCTTCTCTGTTCTTTCTTCTTCAGCTGAAACCGTTTTGTGGCCTCTGTGTTTATTCATGGAACAGAAAGAACAGATACACTGCTGATCAGTTTGGCAGAACATCCTCATCACCTCGTTGTGGTCAGAGCAGATTCTCTCTTTCAGTTTCTTTGAAGGAGCAACCAGCTTGTGGTTTCTAAAAGCAGGAGATTCATAATGAGGCTGGAGGTGTTTCTCACAGTAAGACACCAGACAAACCAGACAGGACTTGACGGCCTTCAGTTTTCTCCCAGTGCAGACGTCACAGGCCACATCTCCAGGTTTGGCATAGCAGTGATCAGCAGCAGTCATCTTCAGATCCTCCACCAACTCTGCTAACATGGTGTTTTTCACTAGCTGCGGTCTCGGTATGAAAGTCTTTCTACACTGAGGACAGCTGTAGATCCCTCTTTGATCTTCTCCATCAAAGTGGCTTTTAATGCATCTCATGCAGTAGTTGTGTCCACAGGAAATTGTCACCGGGTCCTTCAGTAGATCCAGACAGATCGAACAACAGCATTTTTCCTGGTCGTTCTGATTTCCTTGTTGCGCCATCTCACCTCAATGGAACAATGGGAGTCAAACGGCTTCACTTCCAGATAAAAACAGTCCTGAAGAAAAACCAGAACAGAGTTCTTCTTCTTCTTTATGTCTGCACGAAAAGCTTTCGACTGACTCCTGGTCGAACTGAAACTTTTGTGAGCCACATACAGTGAACTCAAATAGTTTCACTCTGAGATAAATACTGCCCTCTGATGCAAATGAAAACGCACTTCCTTTGACTGATGAGCACTGACTGGAACAACCTGTGTATGAGCACCTGATCACAGCAAGAATGTACGGGTGTGTACTGTTGGGTATGTGACTGTCTATAAGGACATTTCAGTGAGTTTCACCGTTCATTTCCTAAACTCTTCCCTCTCAGAGCAAGTAGGTAAATCCCTGATGATGTGAGAGGGAAATTGTTGGGTTGAGTTTGAATCCACCATCCTTTAGGTTAACATTTGAAGGCGTTACCTGAATGCACCTCAGAGACATGTTTGTCCTTAGTGAGTTTGGCCTTGGCCTTCCAATCTCCACCCACTTTTTTTGTATCATTGTTTTTTTGTTCTAGGTCTCACCCCACATGCTATATTATGTATTAGGTAGACAATGTTTGGAGCTGTCTATGGTACACAGTGGTATGATCGCAGACATCACAGTTGGCATCGCATTACCTTGCAACCTCAGAGAGCAGTTTTATTGTAGTGCTAAGAAAGAACCTCATGGAATTATGGACTTATATTTCTATTTCGGAGACATAGACGTTGACCCTGGTTGACAATGTCTCTCTAAGGTTTTACATTTATTTCCTGGGGATTCAACACTCTGTAACAATTTTTCCCAGTTTTGTGAACTCTTATACCTCTGTATCTAATACTCCCCTGGGTGGGCTTGAACCACCAACCTTTTGGGTAACAGCCAAACAGATTGCTGTCTTACCTTTCTGTCATTGTGGACATAACTGTTGACAATGTAGTTTTGCTGAATATTGCCTTATAATGTCAAGTGAACAGGTTTTACATCATGTTTCATCGTTAAACCAAGAGTGACCCGTCCCTGGGTGGGCTCGAACCACCAACCTTTCGGTTAACAGCCGAACGCGCTAGCCGATTGCGCCACAGAGACCTGTTTAAGCAAAAGGGGTGTGGCCTGAAAAAGAATTCCGCTCCCCTTCCGTGTTTGTGATGTCTATTGTTAGTTTTTCCCTCTGGACCCCATGCAATAATAATAATAATGTTTCTATTTGTTGACTAATTTAATTGTGAAAGTAAGGAATAGCTAAGAAACTCATGGAATTATGGACTTAAATTTATTTTTTGGAGACATAGACATTGTCCCTGGTTGACAGTGTCTCTCTTGACTTGGGATTCAACACTCCGTGACTTTTTTTTTCCAGTTTTGTGAACTCTTATACTTCTCTGTCTAAAACGTCCCTGGGTGGGCTTTAACCACCAACCTTTCGGTTAACAGTTGAACCAATTGCGCCACAAAGACTTTGTTGCTTTTGCCGTAGCCTTGGTCTCAAATCACCACCCACTTTTTTTTTCTATGCTTCAGCCTCGTTTTTACAGGTTCCTGTCTGTCCTCTAAAACCAAAAACCTTCTGAGTGGTATATTACATTAGGTATAAAACTCAAGTTCCTGATAACATCTGTTACTTCTTGTCGTCCATCTTATCTGGAGTTGTCAAAGTTCAACCTCTGACCTTTCTGTCATTGTGGACATCACTGTTGATGTAGCGTGGTGCAGAGTGAAGCTACCTTCCACTACACATTTAATTTGAATGTCTTTATTTTTGTTCTGCAAAGAGCAAAAATATGTATTTTATCATCACAGTTCGCCACACACACATAATAACTTCAGACTCAAGTGTGTGTTCTCATTCACTGAACAGATTCACTGTTCTAACACAGGAAAATCATAACACCTGTACCAACATCAAAACAATAAATCATGTGACTGCTGTATCACTGTTCTTGACCATTTTCATCATGTACATTCAATATATCAACTTATTTAGCAACCACACAGTATCAATCATGTCTAAACATTGTCAAATTAATCATGTATCTATTTTAACCTATTTATTTATTTATCTCTGAACTACACGAGCAGTCCGGGCTGACCGGCTCATAGTTTTCCTGTTGCTCGCGGTAACTACGCAACCAGTGCTAACTACAGGCTAGCCGTTTTCCGTACGGTACATTGGCTGAGTAACGTCTATAAACAACAATACATAACGTCCGAACGGGATAATAAACCAGCACATAACACATTCACCCACTCGTTACACATCTCTAACGCTCCCTTCTTACCTGCAAAGAGCAAAA
Source organism: Trachurus japonicus (assembly GCF_045865225.1). NCBI lineage: Eukaryota > Metazoa > Chordata > Actinopteri > Carangiformes > Carangidae > Trachurus > Trachurus japonicus. The sequence continues at coordinate 11,346,099 of NC_140924.1, forward strand.
ATATGTATTTTATCATCACAGTTCGCCACACACACATAATAACTTCAGACTCAAGTGTGTGTTCTCATTCACTGAACAGATTCACGCGTGACTTCCTTATTCCTGAACACATCGTGTAGCGAACGCGCCCTCTGCTGGTCGGAGTTAGTACTGCACATTCCTAGGGAACTACATTTTTCAGACAATAAACCACTCTTTTCTCACCATAAACACACAGACAATTATTAACACACTCTGAACATGAGCTGTACTGTATGTAAATTATATTAACCATGTAAATAATAATAATGTAGGGATATTGGCTCTGTATGCCACATTGACAATGTAGTTTTGTTGAATATTGCCTTACAATGTCAAGTGAACAGGTTTTACATCATGTTTCATCATTAAACTAAGAGTGACCCGTCCCTGGGTGGGCTCGAACCACCAACCTTTCGGTTAACAGCCGAACGCGCTAGCCGAACGCGCTAGCCGATTGCGCCCCAGAGACCTATTTAAAGAAAGGGGGCGTGGCCTCAAAATGAATTCCACTCAACTTCTGTGTTTGTGATTTCTACTGAGTTTTTTCCCCCCTCTGGAACTCATACAATAATAATAGTGTTTCTATTTGTTGACTAATTTAATTGTGAAAATATGGAATAGCTGAAAAACTCATGAATTTATGGATTTATATTTGTATTTTGGGGTTTGATAATGTCTCTCTAAAGGTTTTACATTTGTTGACTTGGGAGTTGTCAAAGGTGGACCTTTGACCTTTCTGTCATTGTGGACATCACAGTTGACAATGTAGTTTTGCTGAATATTGCCAAGTGGACAGGTTTTACATCATGTTTCATCATTAAACTAAGAACGAACCGTCCCTGGGTGGGCTCGAACCACCAACCTTTCGGTTAACAGCCGAACGCGCTAGCCTATTGCGCCACAGAGACATGTGTGGCACAAAGGGGCGTGGCCTGAAACAATTGTATGATTTTCTATTTTTATTTTTTTAAACCACACCTTTTCTTCTTGTTTTATTTACTATTAAAGTCTCAGCTCATATGCATCAGTCAGCCACACACCTTAATTCACATATTTTATTATTACATGAGCTTTTCTTGGCATAAACAACTCTCCCCCAAGACACACACACGCCAACACATTCAGGTATGCCACCTGACCAGTGCTCCCGCATATTACCGAGAAGACAAAGCCTATAAAGTATGCAAAGTAGCCGACAATTATGACATGACGCTGACAAAGAGAGACACAACTGAGGAGAATCGAAAGTCAAAAAACAGGATCAGCCGCAGTAGGTCAGAAAATATGCGTCCACTCCTTTTTCTCACCAAATGACATTTAAAAGCACTGAGGGAGTGGTTGATATCTTCAAAATGCCAAACATTTTTGTTCTGACATGTTTTATATTTAGAGCTAAAGGTTTTACACTTCAAGTTTGACTCATCTGGAGTTTAAACCTTTAAAAAAAAACTAATGAGAAAACAATGGTAGCTCCCAGGAAGCACACAAACCGGTTTTACTGTAATGTTGAAGATGTTGGGAGGCGGCAGCATCTTCAAAAGTATTTCCAATCAGGGCAACAAGCAACAGGAAGTCAGACTGTTGTAGTGATGGGTGAACAGTGCACACTTCAAAACACATTAAATCAATAAAGAGTTGTGTGTTTTTTTGTAATTGAAGCATCTTTAAATCAATTCTAGAGTTTGTTGCTGTTGTTTCTGCCATTAAGTGTAATTTCTGATGTCACCACCGGTGGTCACTAAAGTCCCATCTAACAAAATGTTCAATTTGCACTCACGGGTTTTTGAATATTTGTTGAGATTTCCACTTGAAATGAATGAAAAACTTGTTCCTGAGTCGTTGTTACAGCTTCACAGCTTCACTCACTGAACTTTCTCCAAACATCCAGTCGAGAGAAAACCAGAAGTGACTCATCATCAGTTTGTTACGGTGCGTTCACAGGCAACAGACTCAGGAGGAGATGTGAGTCTTTTACCCTCCCCTGGGTTTTGTCTCTCAGGCAACATGCAAGGTGCATAAAGGTGCTGTCACATCCTAAAATGACTTCTTATATATAATAAACTCTAACAAAAAAAGCAAAAAAACATTATTAATAGGATGTCTGGAGTTACATTAAACATGATTTTAAGGAGAATTTGAACATTATCAATACATTTTAGATACAATAAAGTGCAGGAAACATTGTAAACATGCTTGTTCTACCTTGTGCCACATTATCAGTCGACTGTCACAGGTGAAAGCGACCGAACCCACGAGTTAAATCAGCAAAATTTGAATACGGCCTCTATTTATTTTCTCATTAGGAAGCTATAAATAAATGACAAAGCCATGACTGTCATTTTTACACCTCAGGCATATCAGCTGATCAGTATGAATAATAAGAACAACAATAATGATGATAAATAAGTTTATTCATACAGCACCAAAGTGCGTCACATGAAAAAACAAGAATGAGTGATGGAAAGATTAAAATGGAAAACATTACAACGAGATGGAATATAAAATAAGTGATCAAATGAGGGATAACATGGATAAAACATCAATAATCACAGAAAGCATTAAAAGAGGAGCAGATAAGTCGAGTTTTCTTTCTTTAGAAAAAAAAAAACTAGAGGAGGAAAAAATCAGTGTGTTGCTTTCAAGTGGAAACACAAACAGAGGAGAGACAAAGAAGTAACAGTCGTGTCGGAGGCGAGGGAATGAGAAAGAGATGAGGCCGTCGATCAGGTCCGACTGGTCCGAGGTGAAGTCGACTCTCCTGTCGCTGCCACACGAGCTGCAGAGAAAAAACAACAACAAGGACAACGACAACAATGAGCGGCCAAAAACAACGAAACAAGTAGATTTGTTTAAATGTGAAGACGAAGAGACGAAGGAGGGAAGAAAACGAAAGGAAACACATGAAGGGAGAGAAACTGGTTGTTGGCCTATATGTGCAGGTTTCAGGTGTTTCAAAGAGGCCTTTTAGTGTGTGTGTGTGTGTGTGTGTGTGTGTGTGTGTTAATTACAAAGCTGGAGGGGGCCGTAAACACACAGCAGGGAGGTAAAGGTGGAGTTGAATGAGTCATTTACATGTCTACAGACAATGTACTGGTCTTGTTTTAGGTGTGATATTAAACAAATTAACTAAGTATCACTCTGGTATTGATTATCTATAATATCTCACTAGCAGTCTATCCTACTATATAAAATCAGATAAGCAGATCGATCGAGTGTTGTCTTTGTTTTATCCATTAATGAAAGTTACATTTTCAATTTCATGTTAAACAACAAAGAAAAACCACCATTAATCACATTTTAGAGGCTGAAATGGAAAGTCAGTATATTTTCTATCAGTCAACTAATCAATCAGTTCAATTATTCACCTGTCAAACTTACATCAATGTGTCAGATATTTTACATCAAAAACCAACAGTCCCGCCCTGTCAATCAGCTCTTATGCAAATCGGTTCAAGACTTTTTGTGAATTATGTAAATAATCCTGCTGATAATCAAAGAAACAAACAAACACAACAACTGTCGGCTAACTAATAACTAACTGTCACAACTGCAGGTTTGATCTCAATTAACATAAAGTGGCAGCAGAACCTTCACCTCCATGCAGATATAAAACCATGACAATCTTATTTCATTCAGCTTTTACTGAATTTTTAAATACTATTTAGAAATCTGTCAGTAAATCACAAGAACTCCTTCAACCAAGTCCAGTCTGATTGGTGGATATCAGAACCGTTTTAAAGGGGAACTGTACAAGTCGCTCTGTTTGTCAAACCCATGTGCATTTGTTTTTCAACGAAGTGAGAAATCAATCCATGGAGCGGTGGATAACGTTATTTATCATCTACCATGTTACCATGTGTATATCTGTGTAGTCTTATCTGTCATAAACAAAAGATTACGGGCTATGAGGCGCGTTAACGTTTGTGTGGTGGTGGCGCAGAGACGAGAGCTGGGACACCGGGTCGGACACCATGTAGTTTCCAGTAAACTCTGGACTATGTCCCTTCAGGACACTTGGATTGCAGTGGACGAGCAGTGTGGAGGAATATCAAATGGTTTTTGTGTAGTATTAGGGACGTTTTTGTGTCGGGCCCTATTACTCTCATATAAAGTTTTCGTTGGACTACGAACCGGCCTCCCGGGTCTCCAGATGCACTTTGAGGAATAAAAAACTACTCCCGAGTATTCATCAGCATGAGGGTGAGTCACTAATGACTGAATTTCATTTTTTGCTGAACTATTCCTTTAAGGTGGAAATCCTGCATAGTTCCTCTTTAAAGCCCGACTGGAAGAATGAGTTGTCTCTGCTCCCTGGCTCCCCCTACAGGTGTGCAGGAGTGGGATTTCCTTTTCACAAAAAAGTCGTAAATACAAGTCGTGAACTGAGCTGAACACGCTTCTGTTGACAAGCTGAAGTTTATGTAACTAAAACAACACCAAGTAGTCCAGACCCAAAATGACGATTTTTTTTTGGTTTTTTTAGTATATTAATGTAAAAAAACAAAACAAAGAAAAAGATTTGATGATTCACAAAGACTCAAAGTGTCACGGAAAGCATGGTAACTTCTGTCTTTGGTGCCACCAAACCAAGAAACTGACACACAAACAAGGTTTGGATGTGTAAAAGAAAAGTCACGGGTGAGTTTTATCTTTTTATCATCTGACACATCGTACGTCTACAAACTTTTTTTTTCTTTTTTTAACTTTACCTCAACTGTAAAAATCAAACCTGATGGGAACAAATAAAGTCTTCTGGGCCTGAAGCGAAGGGTCAGGGGTCAGGTTGTAGAGTCGACTCCAGATCCTCAACATGAAAATGACCAGAAAAGAAGAACAACAACAAAAGGTCAAAGGTCAAACACTTAGACAAGACTGCACAGCTTATTGGTTCATGCATCTCACAGAGGAGGAAAGTGTGTTCAGACCAAGAGTAGAAGAGCAGCTTTACGTTACTGTATATTATATATTATCCTTTACCTCCTACACACACACACACACACACACACACACACCTAGTCCCTATATTCTCTTCCTCCTCTTGTCTTTTCTCCACACCTTAAAGCGGAATGGAGAAGCGGTGGAGGCAGAGAGAGGTGGAGAGAGGCAGAGAGAGAGGGAGGAAGGAGGGGTAAACCGGTCGAGCAGGTATGAGGCCGAGCCCTGCAGCCTGTTGTCACCGTTATTTCTGACGCGCATGCGCGGTGGCGCCCGTTTCCTGCTTTTTTAAATGAGTACCTGGCTTGGCTGCGTTTCGACCCACCTCTGTCTGTCTGTCGAGTCGAGTCGGTGCGTGCGTGTGCGTGTGCGTGATCGGAGTATTTTTCTCTCTCACACTCACACTCAGTCACTCACTCCCGTTATTCCAGCGCAGCGGCTCATTCTCGTCTCTCTCTCTTCTACCTGCGGCTCGTTCACCTGAGCGGACTCACCTGTCTGTCTGTCTGAGTCTCCGCGGAGCCAGCGACACTTTTCTCCTTCTTTCTTCTCTCTTTTCTCTTCTTTCTTCCTCCGGAGGACCGACAGTCAGCGGGCTGAGGTGATCCAGGAGGCGGGAGGAGAAGCAGCGAACAGCGGCTTACGAAACCTGAGTGAAGGTGGAAGGTGTCGCTCCTTCTTCCTCCTTCGCACTGTTTTGTTTTTTCTTTCTGGAGTTTCCTGCTTTTTTTTTTTTTTTTTTTTTGTGACTCCGTGTTGGGGACTAGTCTCCCTCTTCTTGCCCCACCGGACCCCCCTTGCCCCCCCAGCTACCAGCCAGCAGCAGCAGCATGCCACGGGCCTTCTTGGTGAAAAAGGCGAACGTGTCGCCGGGGAAGCGGAACTGGAGCGAGCTCCCGGATCATGAACGAGGCGACGTCTACATCCCAGGTGAGTCCAGTCCACGCTGCTGCCGCTGGAGATAATGAGCCACGTTCGGGCTGTTTCTGTTTTTTTGTTTTGTTTTTTAATTTTTTAATTAAAAAAAGTCAACAAAAAGTCGGTGGAGCCTCGCGGTGCGTATTTGGACGAGTTTTACGCGCGGGTTTGTCCTCGGTGGATTTGATGTTTGGGTCCAGTGGCGGGTGAAGAGGGGAAGAGGAGGGGAGGGGGGGTCGGGTGGGGATTGTAACGGGGCCGCTGTGGGACACGGAATAACGGGAAACACAGAGAGAGGCCCACAAGAAGAGGAGGCCCCGTTACAAGTTACTCCCAGTTTATAGTTTTATATTCTGTATCTCTTTTTTTTTAACCCTCGTTTATTTATTTTTTTATTATAAAAACAAGATTCAAATAAGAGAAAACATTTTTTTTATTTAGTATTATAAAAGAATATAAACAAAACAGCAATTAACTCTTATATAAAACTCATAACAGGAGAATTAAAGTGCAGTTTATTGACACCGGAACTCGCTGAGGCCTATAAACTCTGCAGGGCCCGTTGCTTTTCACACCGACCTTCAACCCCTGATTACTGCCTCTCCCTCTCTTCCTCGTTCACTTAGATGTGTATGTGTGTGAGAGTTTGTGTGTGTGTGTGTGTGTGTGTGTGTGTGTGTGTGTGTGTGTGTGTGTGTGTGGCCTTTATACAGCTTTATATAATCTTTCTGTCTCTATTGAACCACAGTGTCAGTGGTTGATGGAGACGGAGTTTTCCTGCCTATGTTACAGTTATAAAGACACTTTTTCTATCAGCAGTAATTTAAATATCAATATATATATAGCCTATATATAATCTATAGATATCTATTTGTCTATCAGATCGTGGTGAATCTGGATTAATCGATCCCTGATTTGATAATAATGTGACGGCAGTTGAACAGTGTAACGTGTCCAGACCGAGGAGGAGCAGGCGCTGACATGTGGAAACTGTCAGAGCTGTTTGTCTGTCTGCGGCTGCTTTTACATTTCTATGACAGGTAGAAAGAGAGAGAGAGAGAGACCCCCTCTCCTCCTCCTCCCCCCTTCTCCCCTCTTTGCTCCCCCTTTCTCCCCCTCCTCCCCTCTCTCTCAGTGAGAACAATCCCCATTGTTGCCATCGGCAGAGGTTTTATTGTAAGACCACGTCGGTATCAGATAACAAGTAACGGACTACACCCTAAAACCTCTTTCTCTCGCTCCTTTTTTTTCTCTCTCACCCTTCCCCCCTCTTCTCTCTTCCCTCTCCCTCTCATTCCTCTCCTCTTCTCATCACCGTTAACTTTTAATCATTGACTTTTACATCCTCTGTGCTGTTTGAAACCGGAACCAGTGGAAGAACTGAACCAAAGAACAAAAAAGACAAGAAAATGTTCTTTTTAAATAACTTTTTAGTGTTATTTATTACGCACAGATCCTTTTTTCATTATTATAATTATTATTTTTAGCGGAATTGAACTCGCTGAGTGTCTGTAACTGTGGCTCCTGTTCAGTAACTGAGATCAGAGTCGAAACTGTTTTAATCGTCGGACTCTTTCTGTTCGTAACAAACACAACAACAGACGAGCGGTCGGTGCGTAATTACGCGGAGAGACTGTGACACTCCCTCTCCAAACCAAACCAACGGTCTCTGGTATGTGCCGTTACTTGATGTACCTGCCCGACCTGTGACGCGACACACACACACACACACACACAAGGACAGGTATGGTGATTACCCTCAGAAACAGGCGTGTTAAATACTTTAACTTGGCTCCAAATGTCATCAGTTAGGACACTTCTTCTTTCTTTCTTTCTTTCTTTCTTTCTTTCTTTCTTTCTTTCTTTCCTTTTTCTTTCTTTCTATTTTTCTTTCTTTCCTTCCGTTTTCATTCCTTCTTTCCTTCATTCTTTCCTTCCTTCTTTCCCCTTTCTTTCTTTCTTTCTTTCTTTCTTTTTTCATTCAGTCTTTCTTTCTTTCCTTCCTTTTTCATTCCTTATTTCTTCCTTTTCCATTCTTTCTTTCTTTCCTTTCATTCCTTCATTCTTTCCTTCCTTCTTTCCCCTTTCTTTCTTTCTTTTTTTGATTCTTTCTTTCCCTTTTCCTTCCTTCTTTCATTCTTTCTTTCTTCCTTTTCCATTCTTTCTTTCTTTCTTTCCTTGACTTCCTTCTTTCCTTTTTCATTCCTTCTCTCTTTCCTTCTTTCATTATTTCTTTCTTTCTTCCTTTCCTTCCTTTTTCATTCTTTCTTACATTCTTTCTTTAATTTTTTCTCTCCCTCACTCTTTCTGTCTCTCTCCACAGAAAACATCCACCTATCTATCTATCTATCATGACTAGTCCACTGCCAACACGTAGCTTAGCACAAACACTGGAAACAAAGGGAAACTGTTAGCCTGCTCCAACCTTAAACTCTCACATCTGGTTTATGTGACACAAACTCCTCGTCATCGTCGTCGTATCACGGCAACATAAACATGATGATGTCATGATTGTTTGT
>NC_140924.1:11356991-11440801 GCF_045865225.1 Trachurus japonicus
GATTAATTGTTCAGTAGTTTTGTTTATAAAATTGTCGAAAAATGTTGTTTTTGAGTTCCCTGACGGCCCATCTCTCTATTATCAAAGTAGTTGCTGATTAATTATCTGTCAATCTTCTAATTGATTGATCAACTATCGTAACATCTCTCTCTCTATTTTTTTCCCTTTGTGTTAAACCTCTCTCACCCACCGTGTAGCTCTATTTACACACTATGTGTTGTTTGGACCGAGTCAATGAAATCTTATTATAGGACAGGAAATGAAATGGTGTTTATTTTGTAATATGAAAGTTATTGATCAAAGTCTGAGTCAACCAATCAGTTATAGATTAGTTTTGATTGGTTGTTCATTAGTTTTGTTTATAAAATTTTTTGAAACACTTTGGTTTTGATTTCCCAGAACTCAGACCGACTTCTGGGAAACGACTTCATCTGCTGTCAGAGTAGCTGCAGATTAATTTTCTGTCAATCTACTAATTGATTGATCGACTATTGTAAGATCTTTCTCGCTCTCTTTCACTCTCTTTTTCTCTTTCTTGCTCTGTCTGAATCAACCAATAAATCAATCAGTTATAGATTACCATCATTATCAGATGATGGTCAAATAAGGATTTTTTATATAATTATAAAGCGAGGTTATGAATTTTTTTTGTTGTTGCTGTTTTTCTTTGATCCGTAGCGTAGCTCTGAGCAGCTCACGGCTCTGCTCCGCCGTTCTAAAAATAGCTTGCACCGACAATTAAAGGTAACGAACCTACTGCTAAGACAATAGGGATTACGGCAGTGGGCCAATTTGCCAAAATGTTGAACTATCCCTTTAAATGATGATTTTGTTATTGATGATCTAACATCTCTCTCTCTGTCTCTCCAGTCTCTCTCCTCCCTCCCTCCGTCCTGCCGATGGAGGCCGAGGCGAGTCCGGCCGAGATGACGCCGCTCTGCCTCGCCAAGCGCTCGGTGACCGACCCGTGGAGCCACGCGGCCGAGCTGCCGTCCAGCACCGTGCTGGGGCGGGGAGGGGCCAAGGACGGGCCGAGGTCAGAGGTCAGGAGGAGGGCGCAGGGCGGCTCCACGTACGTCCGCTCCAAGATCAAGGTGAGGAGACGGAAACGTGATTTACTCTCTTCTTTTGGAAACGAAGAGATTTAGATTTTCAAATTAAAGTTACTAAAGTTTCTGTTTTCTATTCGCTCTTTCTTTCTTGTTTCTTTCTTTCTTTCTTTCTTTCTTTCTCTCTCTTTCTCTCTGCTCTTTCTTCCTTTCCTTCCTTCTTTCTTCTTTCTCTCACCCTCTTTCTTTCTGTCTTATTTCCTTCTCTCTCTCTTTCTTCCTTCCTTCCTTTCTTTCTCTCTTTCTTCGTCTGTTTCTTTTCTCTTTCTTTCTGTCTTTCTTTCTTTCTTTTTCTGTTTCTCTTTCTTTCTCTCTCTCTTTCTCTCTCTGCTCTTTCTTCCTTTCCTTCCTTCTTTCTTTCTTTTTTCTTTCTTCTTTCTCTCTCACCCTCTTTCTTTCTTTCTTTCTTTCTTTCCTTCTCTCTCTTTCTTCCTTCCTTCCTTTCTTTCTCTCTTTCTTTCTCCGTCTGTTTCTTTTCTTTCTTTCTTTCTTTCTGTCTTTCTCTCTTTTTCTCTCTGCTCTTTCTTTCTTTCTTTCTTTCTGTCTTTCTCTCTCTTTTTCTCTCTGCTCTTTCTTCCTTTCCTTCTTTCTTTCTTTCTCTTTCTTTAATTGATTTTTAAAATAAACCATTATTACCGTCCTTCGTCCTTTACCACAATTCTCTGTTAATAACAAATTACAACTCTCTCTCCCTCTCTTTTCTCTCTCTCTCTCTCCACAGGTGACCACGGGCGAACTCCCCTCCGCTCCTCTTCCTCTCACTCTTCCTCCCATCCCCACCCTCCCGTCCTTGACCCCTCCCACTGCCATCATCCCAGTTACCTTGACGACAACCGCCCCGGCCGCCGCCGTGGTCGTTGCCGCCGCGGCTGCCACCCTGGAGCCGGTCTCCATGGTGACCAGATCGACAGGTCAGGGTCAAGGCTCGTCGGCGGGGGCGACGCCGGCGTTCATTTGCCAGGTAAAAATACAAAAGTCTTTGTCATCTGAGCTTTTATTCTGAAAATCCAGAGCGTTTTATTTTGAAAGAGTTGTTATTAAACCTCCATATTAAATCAACATCAACACATTCAGATTGAATCTTCTCAACTCTACTGTCGTTTAACGTCATTAAACATTTAAAAAAATGTTGGTCGACTTTTCCAATAGTGTAAATATTCATGTTACTTCAATAGATCGAATCGCCTTGTTGTTTACAACTACTTCCGGGTAGAAAACCTGCACGTAATTTGAATGAGAAAGGTAGTAACTAACGAGAGTTTAGCTAGGCTATATATCATATTTTTCACGCCCTATCACCGTTTAGACAAATCTGAAATGATTGAAGAAACATTAATATTTCTCTGTGTTTTGTTTCTGTGTTGCTATGTGTTGTATTTATTCAGTTTGGGGGAATCACAGTGTGTAGAAGCATCAGTGGCTCAGCTGACAGGGACAGCTAACGGTAGCTAAGCTAACAGCGGTGGCTAAGCTAATGGCGGTAGCTAAGCTAACACCAGGACGTCAGCTGTTAAAACCCTCCCGTTGTCGGACACGACATGAAACTACTTCAGTTAGCTCAGTCATGTTGTAACTCAGATATCCGCTGGAGAAAATATTTTTTTATGGACGGTTTATTGAGTCACTGAGTTATTAAAGTTAAACAGGTGGCTAACCGTTAGCCCAGCTAATCTATGATAACCATGACTAATCACAAAAATGTGCACACGTAAATAGTAATGTTTGTCCAATCATTGGTTTTATAGACTTAACAAACATCAGATTAGTCTAAACGGCGATATAGTGACATGAAAATATAGCGAAACTCTCGTCCGTCACTATTGTTCTCATGCTGGTTTTCTACCCGGAAGTAGTTGTAAACAACAATGTGATTCGTCCTATTGATCAATGATATTGATTGACTGTACCACAATTGCCAGCTGTTTAGCATACAATGCAAATACAATATATACCATAACATTCATATATATTGACATTAAAATACCAAACTCGTATCAAATCGTGGGATTGGTCGGTCAGACTTAGCGGTAATCGTGGTAACCGTGGTAACCGTGGTAACCGTCTCGTGCCTGCAGGTGTGCCAGAAGACGTTCCAGTACCAGCGGATGTTGAACCGACACGTCAAGTGTCACAACGACACCAAGAGACACATGTGCACGTTCTGCAACAAAGGCTTCAACGACACCTTCGACCTCAAGAGACACGTGCGCACACACACAGGTAAACACACACACACACACACACACACACACACACGCTTTTTCTTTGTTTTTTTCTCCTTCTCTTTGCCCCCTTTCTCCCTCTTCCTCCTCCTCCTCTACCTCCTTCCTCTTCCTCCTTTTCCTCAGCTTCCCCCTCCTTCTCTTCCTGCTCTCTCTCTTCCTCCTCTTCCTCGTCCTCCTCCTCCTCTTCCTCTTCTTCTTCCTCCTCCTCCTCTTCTTCCCCCACTTCTTCTTCTTCCTCCTCTTCCTCCTCCTCCTCCTCTTCCTTATCCTCCCCTCCCTCCTCCTCCTCCTCTACCTCCTTCGTCTTCCTCCTTCCTCCCTTTTTCTTCCTCCTCCTCTTCCTCCCCCTCTTCCCCCTCCTCCTTCCTCCTCCTCCTCTTCCTTGTCCTCTACTTCTTCCTCCTCCCCCTCTTCCTCCCCCTCCCTCCTCCTCCTCCTCTACCTCCTTTGTCTTCCTCCTTTCCCTCCTCTTCCTCCTTTTCCTCTACTTCTTCTCCCTCTTCCTCCTCATCCTCCTCTTCCTCTACTTCCTCCTCCTCCTCTACCTCCTTCGTCTTCCTCCTTTCCCTCCTCTTCCTCCTTTTCCTCTACTTCTTCTCCCTCTTCCTCTACTTCCTTCTCCTCCTCCTCTTCCTCCTCCTCCCCTCTTCTTCTCCTTCTCTTCCTCCCTCCTCCTTCCTCCTCCTCCTCTTCTTCTTCCTCCTCCTCCTCCTCCTTTTTCTCTACTTCTTCCTCATCCTCTTCCTCCTTTTCCTCCACCTCCTTCCTCCTCCTCCTCTTCTTTGTCCTCTACTTCTTCCTCCCCCTCCTCCTCCCCTCTCCTTCTCCTTCTCTTCCTCCTCCTCCTCCTCTTCCTTATCCTCCCCCTCCCTCCTCCTCTTCCTCTACCTCCTTTGTCTTCCTCCTCCTCCTCCTCCTCCTCCTCCTTTTCCTCTACTTCTTCCTCCTCCTCCTCCTCCTCCCCTCCTTCTCCTCCTCCTTTTCCTCTACTTCTTCTTCCACTTCCTTCCTTCTCTTCCTAGCCCTTCTCCACCCTCCTCCTCCTCCTCCTCTACCTCCTTCGTCTTCCTCCTTTTCCTCCTCTTCCTCCCCCTTCCTCTACTTCTTCTTCCTCATCCTCCCCTCTCCTTCTCTTCTCTTCCTTCCTCCTCCTCTTCCTCCCCTCTCCTTCTTCCTCCTCCTCCTCCTCTTCCCCCTCCTCCTCTTCCTCCTCTACCTCTTCCTCCTCTTCCTTTTCCTCTACTTCTTCCTCCTTCTTCTCCTCCTCTTCCTCCTCCTCCTTTTCCTCTACTTCTTCCTCCTTCTTCTCCTCCTCTTCCTCCTCCTCCTTTTCCTCTACTTCTTCCACCTTCTCCTCCTCTTCCTCCTCCTCCTCCTCCTCTTCCTCTACTTCTTCCCCCTTCCTCCCCCCACCTTCTCCTCCTCCCCTCTCCTTCTTCCCTCTCCTCCTCCTTTTCCTCTACTTCTTCTTCCTCCCTCCTCCTCTTCCTCTACCTCCTTTGTCTTCCTCCTTCCTCCCCTCTTCCTCCTCCTCCTCCTTTTCCTCTACTTCGTCCTCCTTCTCCTCCTCTTCCTCCTCCTCCTCCCCCCTCCTCCTCCTCTACAGGTTAGAGGAAACCCCCTAACCTTGTCATATATGTATCATCTTCTCGTGTCATATATATTCATATCCTCCTCTCCTCTTCTCCCCCAGGCGTGCGCCCGTACAAGTGCACGCTGTGTGAGAAAGCCTTCACGCAGCGCTGCTCGCTGGAGTCGCACATGAAGAAGATCCACAGCGTCACGCTGCAGTACGCCTACAAGGAGCGCCGCAACAAGCTGTACGTGTGCGAGGAGTGCGGCCTCACGGCGGGCGCCCAGGACGAGCTGCTCGTCCACCTGCACTCGTTCCACCCCGACAGCGCCCTGCTGAAGGGCAAGGCCGCGAGGAGAGGAGGAGCAGGAGGAGGAGGAGCAGGAGGAGGAGGAGAAGGAGGAGATAAAGAGGAGCAGCAGTCGGCGCCCGGTTCTCCTCAGGGAGCCGAGAGCGACGACACCACCGGGTCTGCAGGACAGTAGAGGAGGAGGAGGAGGAAGGAGGAAGGAGGGATGATGAAATGATGAAATGATGGACATGTAGGTTGAGTGATACAAGAGTGTAAAAAAAAGAGGAAAAAACATAAAAGTACATGTACTGTATATGTGTATATATTTATGAAGGTATATGTGTGTACGTGTGTGTTTGTGGATCTGGGTTTTTGACTTTATATATTTACATGAATAAGACGAAATGTGCAGATGTGACATCACAGAGACGTCTGGTATCTATTGAAACTGTTATATTAAAGGGAATAATATATTACAGAAGAAAAAGGTTTGTGTTTTTGTTTTTTTTATGTGGTTTATTCTGTTTCTTTACAGCTGATGAGTGGAAAAAGTGACAATATAATGAGATTTCATTCATTCATTCATTTCATATTTATTCCATTCAGGACATGCATACGTTAACTTGATTACATAATGTTAACTTTTCTCCTTTTTTTCTTTATCTACATTAACACAATAAATGGAAAGGAGCAGGAAGAAAAAAAACGTATGATACCTGCCCCTTTTCTATAGTTATAATTTCATTAGCTTAGATACCAAGCATTAACACCAATACTATTTCAGAGAATTGAAGATGAGGAAACATATAATAACAAAAAACAAAACACGACACAATTTGTCAATCTTTTGACTTTCAGCTTATATATATACAAAGAAAAACTATATATATAAGGAAACTATATCCATAAGGAGCAGGAACAAGTACTATTGTTCCTGCCTATAGGCTACTATACCTGTTCCTATACTATTACATTAACACCAATACCACACACTATTTCAGAGAATTAAAGATGAGGAAACATATAATAACAAAAAAAACAAAACAGCAATGAACACAATTCGTCTATCTTTTAACTTTCAACTCATATACATACATATACACATATATTTAAATTTAAATAGCAACATTTGGATTTGGATATTTTCTTTAATTTGGGTTAAAAACGTTTCCAGACTTATGTCTTTTTCTCTTCTCACTTTTCATTTTTCTTTTTTTTTTAACACAAACAAATATTCATAAATGAGAAATACGTATCTGAATTCACTTTTACATTCATCAGAAATATGACAGGAAACCTTAGTAGAAAATGTTACGGCAATGTATGATTTAAATTTATACAACATAAACAGTAAATTAAAAACAACTATAAACAGTTATATTGGTGCATATTGATATTATTGTCAAGTATATTAGACTTTTATCAAACAACAAGTGACATTGACCTCAAGTTCTCATTTACACTTGAGACCTGAGCACAGAAACATAAAGGAAATAATGAAAAATAAATATTAATGGCAGGAAATTTCGGTGATTTAAATACAAACAAGAAGAAGTGTTGTTATATCCAGTAAACAGAGACCAGTGTGTACTTAAATTCAGTCTAATAATAATCTCCAGTGATACCAACCAGGGGTGAGTCCTACTCTACTATTATGAGTAGTAATAGTTTTATTGTGTCTCTGATGACTCACACCAACAGGTGGAGCCTGTGACACAGAGATCACAGGGTCAAACCCACGCACAGGCCGTTACTCTAAAAATCTCTTCACCAACACAACAAACTTGTTTGGCTTTAACAAAATGCAGCCGTTAACTCCTGAAGCTCCCGCCCTCTTTACTGCATTGATATCCTCAACATCAACAACCGTATGTAGCTATACCAGTCTAAACTTTTCCACTCCTGTAGATTTCCAAGACTGAACTTGTTGTGTTTGGTGAAAACGAACCTAAAGTCTCAGAAAGCGACGACTCATCAAAGTAAATTGTGTTTTAATAATTTAACCTGAACTTTTTTGCCTTAAAATCCAGTTTTATCCCATAATTCAAGGTTTTATTAATGCAAAAAAGCTCCATGTTTGTTTGTGTGTGAGCTTTGTATTCACTCTGTACAAGATAATCAATATTATAAACCTTTTTACTGTATTTAGCTGTGTTATATTACTATATAATCTCATACGAAGGCCTTGTTTCTCTGGGTTTATTGTAAAATTAAAAAAGAAAAGTAAAGAAAACAGAAGAAATTATTTATGAGTAAAGTAAGACTTCAAATATTTCCAGGGTATGACTGAGTGAAATCATAAAAGCAGAGAGCGGCGAGGCGACACGTTATAGTGAAACCTGCAGCTTCTTGTGGTTTAAAGTGAGATTCTTTTCTGTGGGTTTGTGTTTCCTGCGTGAACAACTAAGTGCTTCCTTTGGTTTTTCGTTTCATAACATTGAACAACAACCTGGTTTCATTTGAATATAGGCTACAGAAGTGTGACTTGAGTAAAGCCGTGTGTGTAAGTGTGTGTGTGAGTGTGTGTGAGTGTATGTGTGTGTGAGTGTGTGTGATTGTGTGTGGGAGAGCGAGGATGTTGCTGGGTGGGTGAGGTTGGATTCCTGGTCTCTGTCGGGTCTTGTTTGGCAGATTCCAACAGACTGGATTGAGCCCCGAGGAGACGAGGAGGAGGCGGATTCAGGCGACAGCCACATAACGGTCTTTACACCCACCGAGCCGGCTGAGGAGGAAGGGGAGAGCCGGGTTTTTTTTTTGTTTCTTTTTATTGTTCATACAATAAGAGAGATCTCAACATGACAGGATGACACCACTTTGGCAGGAGAACCTAGTTGAGCGTGTGCTGTGCTGTCGCGGAAAGGTCACAGGTTTGATCCCTGAACTGGCAGGATTATAGCTGGGTGGGAAAAAGTCAACAGAGCAGAACTTATTCAACCTTATTTAACAGCTTACTTAGAATAAATGACAAAATAACACAAATTAAACTGCTTTAAATCAGTTTGAATCCTTTACTGATATACTAATCCTTCAGTGTTCAACAATTAGATGATTTATTGACTCACATTTATGATTTATTATTTATTAATTGAATGTTTTCTGACAAGGCAATAGTAGGCTATGAATTTACCAAAGTTGTGACATTTCTTTCTTTCCTATTAAACTAAAGAGGAACGTTATCGGACAGTAATGTTTTAATGGGATTTGTTTTTTTTGTTTTTTTATATAGTAACACTGGGTAGACAAGTTGCAACATCTATTTTAGTCTATTTTGTGTTCAAAGGACAAATTAGATAGTTTTGGAATCTATCTATCTATCTATCTATCTATCTATCTATCTATCTATCTATCTATCTATCTATCTATCTATCTATCTATCTATCTATCTATCTATCTATCTATCTATCTATCTATCTATCTATCTATCTATCTATCTATCTGTAGTATCTAGTATTTATTTATTCATATTAGTTTGAGTCCCACTTTCTTGCTAAAACGTAGCTTAGCACAAAACCAGTAAAACAACTATCTACCGCTCTGATCGACAAAACGCGCTGTCATGAGTTTTGTCCTTCGCGCTCTCCGTAGTTCGCGTCACGTGACCGGTGTCAACACGCACATGCGCAGTGAGTTTAAAAACAAGGCGGCAACAGCAGCATCAGCTCCTCAAACAGGTGAGCTGCACTTGTACGACTTTATTCTACTGTTTTATTTACTTTCACTTTTGTATAAAATGTCGTTTTCTACGTTTAAACTCGCCGCCATCTTGTGGGAAACTGTTACATGTGACGTATCCACGGTAACGGTCTGCTAACGTTAGCCTCGTTAGCTAAAGACACAGGAAGCTGTTGTTGTTGTTGTTTCACAGAACTGACTTCATCCCGTCCTCTTTCTTTCTTTCTTTCTTTCTTTCTTTCCATCTCTCTTTCTCCATCTTTCTCTCTCTTCCTCCCTCTCTGTCACTGTCTCTTTCTTTCTCTCTCTTACAACATCTTTCTCCCACTGTCTCTTTCTTTCTTTCTTTCTTTCTTTCCATCCATCTCTCTTTCTCCATCTTTATCTCTCTCTTCCTCCCTCTCTGTCACTTTCTTTCTCTCTCTCGCTTCCTTCCATCCATCTCTCTCTCCATCTCTATCTATCTATCTATCTATCTATCTATCTATCTATCTATCTATCTATCTATCTATGTTTATGTACATGTGTATATAAGTGATGTGTATGTATGTGTTTATTTATTGAACAAGGAGTTAAAAAAACAAACACAAAGTGAAGCTGTTTAAAGGGACATTGTGTATCTTCTCCTGTTATCTATTCACGAAAATCGATTATTTGGTTCAAAAGTCTGTTTTTCATTAATCAGTAATCCCCCCGTCAACAAACTGAAGTGTTCCGGTAAACTCTGGATTAGCCGTTCATATCATTCATATCTACATGGAGCGGGAAAGCTCGGTGGTGGCTGACATGTCGTGCCGCCATTAGGGGTGTAACAATACACTCATCTCACGAGACGAGATTTTAAGAAAACTACAATGACAAAATATATGACTGGACCAACAGACTTTTAACCGAGTTGCACATGCATTTTGAAATTCCAACACAATGTACCTTTAAGAGTGGGAAATAAAGTTGTGTCTAAAAAAAACAAATCTCTCTCCTCCCCCTCCTTCTCCCAGAGTGATGCCGGCCTCGGGGTCGGTCCGGTTGGGTCGGAAACGCTCTCTGCCCTCGTGCCCCAACCCTCTGTTCCTCCAGTGGCTCACTGAGCTCCGGGACGAGGCCAAGCAGAAAGGACAGAAGATCCACTACACCTACCAGAAGGTGAGGAGGAGCAGGAGGAGGAGGAGGAGGAGGAGGAGGTGTTGTAGTACTTTTCAAGGTCTTGGACTTGTCTCGGTTCAGTTCAGACAACTTTATTTACACGTCAGACAGCCACACAAACACAAACTGTGAGTAAAAACATTAAGAGCATGGGACGGAGGGAGGAATCAAGAACTAAATAAGATGTAGAGATGGAGCAAGATGAGAACAAAACAAATAAGGTAAAAGCTGATAATATAGAAGTAATACATAAATAACAAGTCATTAAATAGAAGTCATTTAGAATTTAAAATGGGCATGGTCTGTGTTCAGCAGCTTAATAATAATTAACCATTTTTTTGAGCTGAGAACTAATGTAAAAGCACTCACATAGTTTCTTTTTTTTTTTTTTCGATTTAAGATGTTTAGAAATAATCAGTACATAAGAATAATGTGTGTGTGTGTGTGTGTGTGTGTTTTCTCCTCAGGCCATCAGCTCTTTGAACAAATATCCGCTCCCACTGAAAAACGCCAAAGAGGCGAAAATCCTCCAGAACTTCGGAGACGGGATCTGTAAGATCCTGGACCAGAAGCTGCAGCGACACCTGAGAGACCACGGTGAGAGACCACGGTGAGAGACCGGTGAACCGGCCTTATCGTTACCACGGAAACACACCGTTTATTGTTATCCATATATTTTGATCTTTAATCTCTTTGTGTAATTTCCCTTCAAAGTTTTTTCTTTTATTATTATCATTTATATATTTCTGATTGTTCATTTGTTCTGTTTTCTGTTTTGTAAGACGTTATATCTCATCACTATCTACAAATGTAGGCGTCTAATAATAATGATAATAATATCTAATAATCTAATGACCAACACTGTAAATGATGAAATTGTTACTTTTACTTGTGTATTTTTAACTGTGCATAGTAAATCTAAATCTAAAAAAGATAAATGGCTGCAAACTAGTGACATCACAGCAGCCTGTTGTGTTTTTTTAAATTATAATATTAGTTTGTTTTATTAACATATTATGTAAAGTAGCAGAATGAAACAAGAAACATGTGATAAAACAGACGTGACAGACGAATCAGTTCATAAACTTCAACTTCATAAAACTACACATTTATACGTAAGCGTACTGCTGATTTTCAAAATAAAGGTCACCTTCCAATAGTTTGCAAGGTGATGTATATTTTCAAAGTAAAAGCCCACTATTTTCTTATTTTCACTTTGTTCCCTGTAAATTCAGATTGATATGAGAGGAGACGACCTGTTACAGAACACAACCTCAGAGAGAGTCATTCAGAAAATATTGGAGCAGTCTGATGTAGCACCTTTATTTTGAAATCAGTCCCCATGTTACTTGCAGGTTGGAACTTCTCGTTAATTTATTCTGAAAAACAGAAAAAATATTACTCAGAAAAACTGAAAAATAAGTCACTCACACAGGAAAAAATAATAATTACTCCGAAAAACAGAGCTTTTTTTTTTCCAAGTGAATGCAATATGCCTCTGTACATTTTAAAAGCGTGAAAAAGAAGAAACAGACTTCTTCTCGTCTGTTTCTCCTCCTCCAGGTCCAGACGCTCCTCTTCACGCGCTCCCTGCAGCAGCAGCGCCTCCTGCTGGCCGAGCCGACAACAACAACAGGCTGGCTCCGTCCAGGAAGGTGAGGAGGAGGAGGAGGAGGAGGAGGAGATGTTAATGTGTTTTCAGTGTGGGTCTGTTCTCTGAGCTGTGATTGGTCCGTTCCTCCGTGTAGAAGAACGCAGCAGCAGCCGGGGATCATGGGAAGGAAAAAGGAGGAGGAGGAGGAGGGAGGAAGAAGAGGGAGTACGTTCCTCAGAGGAGGTCTGGAGGCTTCGCCGTGCTGCTGACGCTGCTCAGACACTCACAGGTAGAAACAAGATGGCCGACCGTCATCTTCATCATCATCTTCATCTTCATCTTCATCCTCATCTTCATTATTCAGCCCAGTGTTTGTTGTTGTGATCTGAATGTAGGTGGAGTTTACCTCTCCTCTTTCTGTCTCTCTTTCCCTTTCTTTCTTTCTTTCTTTCTTTCTTTCTTTCTTTCTTTCTTTCTTTCTTTCTTTCTTTCTTTCTTTCTTTCTTTCTTTTTTCTCCCTCTCCCTTTCTTTTTTCTTTCTCTTTTTCTCTCCTCTTTCTCCCTGTCTCTTTCTTTCTTTTTCCTTTATCTTTCCCTCTCCTCTTTCTCCCTCTTTCTTTCTTTCTTTCTTTCTTTTTTCTTCCTCTTTTTCTCTCCTCTTTCTCCCTCTCCCTTTCTATCTTTCTTTTTCTCTCCTTTCTCCCTTTCTTTCTCCCTGTCTCTTTCTTTCTTTCTTTTTTTCTCTCTTTCTCTCTCTCCTCTCTCTTTCCCTTCTTCCTCTCTCTCTCTTTCTCTCTCTCCACTCTCTTTCTTTACCCCCCCCCCTTTCCTTTCTCTCTTTCTTCTCTCTCTTTCCCCCCTTCCTCTCTCTTGCCTCCTCCTCTTCCTCTGCAGATCCCCGGCAGTAAAGGCTTCATGTTCAAACTGGAGCTTCAGGCCGAGGCTCAACTCCTCTGTGACAAATCCTTCACTGTGGTAAGAGAAAGAGAGAAACATTTTTATTTTTTTTACAAAGATCCTCAAATCAAAAAGATTAAAACTCTGAACGTTTCACTGTTTATCGATCAATAACTTTGATCGGTTTGGTTCTGATCGGCTCTAAGTTTTAACCTCCCGTTGTCTCCCTTCAGCCAGACCTGGGCAGCAAGTACACGGCCTGGTCGTCGGTCAGCACCTTGATCCAGAAGAACCTGGTCATCAAGACACACAACCCCGCCAGGTGACACACACACACACACACACACACACACACACACACACACACACACACACACACACACACACACACACACACACACACACACACACACTCTTTGGGTCGTAAACACATTAATTAATAAAGACATATGCAGCAAAATGTAAATGTGGAATATTTAAAAGAGACGAATAACATCTGATATAGATAATTAAAAGATAATTCTACAGGTGCTTCTCAGTAGACCGAATCGCCTTGTTGTTTACATTCTACTTCCGGGTAGAAAACCAGCACGTAATTTGAATGAGATCAATAGTAACGAACGAGAGTTTAGCTATATATATCATATTTTTCACGCCCTATCACCGTTTAGACAAATCTGAAATGATTGAAGAAACATTACTATTTCTGTGTGTGTGTTTTGTGTTGCTATGTGTTGTATTTATTCAGTTTGGGGGAATCACGGTGTCTAGAAAGCATCAGTGGCTGCAGCTGACAGGGACAGCTAACGGTAGCTAAGCTAACGGCGGTAGCTAAGCTAACACCAGGACGTCAGCTGTTAAAACCCTCCCGTTGTGGGACACGACATGAAACTACTCCAGTTAGCTCAGTCATGTTGTAACTCAGATATCCGCTGGAGAAAATATTTTTTCATGGACCGTTTATTGAGTCACTGAGTTATTAAAGTTCAACAGGTAACCGTTAGCCCAGCTAATCTATGATAACCATGACTAATTACAAAAATGTGCACACGTAAATAGTAATGTTTGTCCAATCATTGGTTTTATAGACTTTACAAACATCAGATTAGTCTAAACGGCGATATAGTGACATGAAAAAGCAGATATATATAGTGAAACTCTCGTCCGTCACTATTGTTCGAATGCTGGTTTTCTACCCGGAAGTAGTTGTAAACAACAAGGCGATTCGTCCTATAATAGTTTATTTATTTCAGTAATTTAAAGCCCCAGTATGTAACTTATTTGTCTTTTAATTAGCAAAAATCAAATATTGCTTTCATAAATACGTATTTCACTGAAGTCGAATCACACCCGCATACAAATGAAAGCTTTCTCGTACCTTAGAATGAGTTGTTACAAGTCGTTACAAATACACAAGGGGGGGCGCACTGAACCGAGGCGGCCATGTTGCACCGCCATTTTTTTTACGTTGAGTGGCAGCATGACCGTAGGTAACCACGGAAACTCAGCGGAGCTGTCGGCTCGGCCTGTTAAAACTGTCACCACTGTGTAGTGTGAGGAAGGACGGAGGCACTGGTGTTGCATTCAGGTGCAGTCAGGCAGACGGCCGTCGGCAAACCAACCGGATGTTGTTTTACTCGACGAGAGAAAGACGGTAAAACGTGGGTCAGGTAAACAATACGACATCACCATGACAACATATTGTCACGTGTATTGTTTTGCCTCGTGCTGGCGGACCACTTGTTTACATAGACGCTTGTTTATCCTGTTAGATGCAGCGTCTGTTGTCTGTCTGACGTCTGCCCGATTTCATGTGAATGCAACATCAAGAATACGTTCAGATATGCAACCGCACCGCTAGATGGGGGGAATTCCTACATATTGTACCTTTAAAGGCTGATACATTATATATCCATTATTACACAGAATGAAACTTTTCATGTCTTTATTCATTTAATTTCTTTAAATTGTAATAATTATAGCTTCACATTTAATGAAGACCTAAAATTCAGCATCTCAAAAATATATGACAAAATTTTAAAAAATTTAATAAGGAAATGTTGTCCTTCTGAAAAGTCAAAGAAAAACTTGTTTGGGTCTTTTTAACTTTTCCATGATATTTTAATTAATTGACATTCACCTTTAGATGTTTGGATGTAATATAAATGTATATAAATGTCACGGTTAAATAAAAGATAAATCTATATATTAGGACGTAACATAAAAGTTGTGTCTGTGTCTGTGTGTCAGGTTTTCTCTGACTGAAGACGGTCGAGTTCTGGCCGAACGTCTGGACTCTGCAGAGCAAGGGAGTAAAGACAGAGAGGAGGAGGAGGAGAAAGAAGAGGAGGAGAGAGGAGGTGTAGGGGTGGTGGACCTGACTGGGAGTGATGAAGATGAAGAAGAAGAGGAAGAAAAGGAGGAGGAGAAGCAGAGAGAGAGGGAGAGGGAGATGGAGAAAGAGGTGGAGGTGAGGGAGGAGGAGCAGAGGAGGAGCAGGAAGACGAACGGAGAAGTTCTCCTCCCGGGAAACTATGACATCATCCTGTGTGTCGACTTCATCGAAACTACAGGGTGAGAAGAGAACACACTCTCTCTCTTTCTCTCTATCCCTTTCTTTCTCTCTCTCTGTCTCCCCTCTCCCTTTTTCCTCTCTCTTTTCTCTCACTTTCTCTCTCTCTCTTTTTTTCTCTCTCTTTCTTCTCATCTCACCTCTCCCTTTATTTCCCTCTCTCTCCTCTCTTTCTCCTCTCTCTTTTTCTGTCTTCTATCTCTTTTTCTTCTCTGTCTCCCCTCACTTTTTTTCCTCTCTCCCTTTTCTCTTTGTTCTCTCTCTCTACTCTTTTTTCTCTCTTTCTTCTCATCTCCCCCTCTCCCTTTATTTCCCTCTCTCTTCTCTCAATCCTTTCTCTCTTTTTTGTCTTCTATCTCTCTTTCTTCTGTCTCCCCTCTCCCTTTTTTCCTCCCTCTCTTTTCTCTCTTTCTTCTTTCCTCTCTTTTTTCCTGTCTTTCTTCTCATCTCCCCTCTCCCTTTATTTCCCTCTCTCTCCTCTTTGTCTTTTCTCTCTTTTTCCGTCTTCTCTTTCTCCTCTCTCTCTTTTTTGTCCTGTATCTCTTTCTTTTGTCTCCCATCTGTCTGTTTTCCCTCTCTCCATTTGCTCTCTTTGTTCTCTCTCCCCTCACTCTTTTTTCTCTTTTCTCTCTTCTTTCTCTCTTTTTTCTCTCTTTTTTGTCTTCTGTCTCTCTTTCTTCTCTGTCCCCCCTCTCTCTTTTTCCTCTCTCTCTTTCTCTCCTCTCTCTACAGATCTGCAGTGACTTTTCATGTTCGTTCTTGCATGGCCTTTTGTTATTATTATTATTTTTTTTAAGATGTAAATTTCTTTGAACTCTGTCTCTGGTCTGTGTGATCGATCGTCCTGACGTATTGATCTGTGGTCGACCAGCGGCTGTCAGCAGCGTAAACAGGAGCTGGTGAAGGAGCTGCAGAGGAACGGAGTCGCCTTCGATGTCAGGAAACTCAACGTGGGCGACTTCCTGTGGGTCGCCAAGGAGAGGGTGACGCCTGTCCCAGGTAACACACACACACACACACACACACACACACACACACACACACACACACACACACACACACACACACACACATACATTTTCACTTCATGATGTAATAATCTGCCACATTTTGTGATTAAATGCAATATATTAGGTAATAAACTTTGCCGCATTTTGTAATAAGTTGTTACATATTGCATTAGTTATTACAAACACTTTTCTGTCATGTAGAAAATGTAATAATTTGGTGCATTATGTAACAACTTATTACAAAATACGGCGTTATTACATAATGTGGCGGTACAAGGCCATCTCCAAATCTAAAGATTAACTTTCTGTCCTTTTCTATGAATGGGGTTATGTGAACTTGTTCTGGGTAAAAGTTGGACATGTGTTAACTGGCATTAAGCTTCAACTTAGGAAAAAAAGATATAATTCTCCTCTATGATGAGAAAACGCTTAAGAGTAAAGAATGTTTTTGTTGAATCTTTTAATTTTGTACAGGAAATATAAAACTACTATTCATAAATGTAAATGTTCCTCAAAAAGACCGAGGATTCAGAAATTTAAATTAGAAATCCACCGCTACACTCAAACACTACACGGTATGAAAAACGTAAAAAGCTACAAAAACATTCGACATTTACAAATAATTAAAAACCTCTGTGTGATTATTTGAATAGATAAACCCCTTTTATTAAATTCAAATGCGTAAATAGGTGTATAAATGTTTATAGTTTGTTTGGTTTTATGTTTTTGTTTATTTGGATTCTTTGGGTTTGTGTATAAAAATGAATGAAAAAAAAACATAGTCTGTCAGTGATCAATAAAGGTTTATGAGAAGAAGAAAAAAAGTAACGATGACATCATCCCCAGGTCAGCTGCGGGCGCCGTGCGGCCGGGAGCTGGTGCTGGATTACATCATCGAGAGGAAGAGGATGGACGACCTGTGTGGCAGCATCATCGACGGCCGCTTCAGGGAGCAGAAGGTCGGAGCCGTCTCCTCAGCCGCCAGTCAGCCTGAGTATTGATCAGGTATTGATTAGTTATTGATCAGTTATCGGTTCCTCCTCCTGCTCCGTAGTTCCGTCTGAAGCGCTGCGGGCTGCGGCGGCCCGTCTACCTGGTGGAGGAGTGTGGCTCGGCCGCCGCTCACCTGAGTTTACCTGAGGCCACGCTGCAGCAGGCCATCGCCAACACACAGGTGACGATCGATCAGTCAGTTATCAATCAATCAGTCAATACACTGATCAATACCTGATACTGTGTGTGTGTGTGTGTGTGTGTGTGTGTGTGTGTGTGTGTGTAGGTGGTGGACGGTTTCTTCGTGAAGCGAGTGCAGGACGTCAGAGAGTCGGCCGCCTACCTCACCGTGATGACACGCTACCTCACCAGACTCTACCAGGTCACACACACACTCCTTCTCTTCCTCCTTCTCTTCCTTCTCTCTTCCTTTCTCCTCCTCCTTCTCCTCTTCTTCCTTCTCCTTTTCCTCCTCTTCCTTCTCTTCCTCCTTTCTCCTCCTCTTCTTCCTTCTCCTTTTCCTCCTCTTCCTTCTCTTCCTCCTTTCTCCTCCTCTTCCTTTTCTTTCTCCTCTTCTCCTTCCTTATCTTCCTCCTTTCTCCTCCTCTTCCCTCTCTTCCTCCTCCTCTTCCCCTTCCTTTTCTTCCTCCTCTTTCTCCTCCTCTTCCTTCTCTTTCTCCTCCTCTTCCTCCTCCTTCTCTTTCTCTTCCTCCTTCTCCTCTTCCTCCTTTCTCCTCCTCCTTCTCCTCTTTCTCTTCCTTCTCTTTCTCCTCCTTCTCCTCTTTTCTCCTCTTCTTCCTTCCCCCCCTCCTCCTCTTCCTTCTCTTCCTCCTTTCTCCTCCTCTTCTCTTTTCTCCTCTTCTTCCTCCCCCCCTCCTCCTCTTCCCATTCCTTCTCTTCCTCCTCCACTCTTTCTCTTCCTCCTTTCTCCTCCTCCTCTTCCTTCTTTTTCTCATCCTCCTCTTCCTCCTCTCTTCCTCCCCCTTTTCCTTCTTCTCCTCCTTCTCTTCCTCCTCCTCTTCCTACTCCTTCTCCTTCTCTTCCTCCTTTCTCCTCCTCCTCTTCCTTCTCTTTCTCCTCCTTCTCTTCCTCCTTTCTCCTCTTTCTCTTTCTCCTCTTCTTCCTCCTTCTCTTCCCCTTCCTTTTCCTCCTCCTCCTTTCCCCTCTTCCTTCTCTTTCTCCCCCTCTTCCTCTTCCTTCTCTTCCTCCTCCTTCTCTTTCCCATCCTCCTCTCTTCCCTTTCCTTCTCCTCCTCTTCCCCTCCCTGCTCCTCCTTCTCTTCCTCCTTTCTCCTCCTCCTTCTCCTCTTCCTCCTTTCTTCTCCACATATTCCTTCACCTTTTCCCTCTCTTCCTCTTCCTCCCTTCTCCTCCTCTTCCTTTTCCCTCTCTTCCTCCTCCTCTTCCTTCTCTTTCTCCTCTTCTTCCTCCTTCTCATTTTCCTCTCTTCCTTCTCCTCCTCTTCCCCTTCCTTCTCTTCCTCCTTTCTCCTCCTCCTCCTCTTCCTTCTCTTTATCCTCTTCTTCCTTCTTTTTCCTCCTCCTCTTCCCCTTCCTCCTCTTCCTCCTCCTCCTCCTCCTCCTCTCTAACTCCGACCTGTTCATCCCTCCTTCTCTCAGAATCGAACCCTGATCTGTCGCTCCAGGCTGGAGGCCGACGGACGGAGTGATGAAGAAGAGGAGGAGGAGGAGGAGGAGAGAGGGAGTCCGTCCTGCTGCCTCATGTCGTTCGCAGAGTTCAACTACGGCGCCGTCAAGAACAAGGTGTGTGTGTGTGTTTATATGTGTGTGTGTGTGTGTGTAGTGATGACATCATAACTCACTGAATCGTTTTAGGTTTTCAAAATAAAAGCCCAGTTTCAGTTTTCAAAATAAAAGCGCGGCTCAGACGTTCTCTCTGTCCGTGTCTCAGTGTCAGACGGTTCGGGAGGTTTTCGCTCGGCAGCTGATGCAGATCAGCGGACTGTCTGGAGACAAGGCGGCGGCCATCTTGGAGCAGTACAGCACTCCACACAGGTAACTAACACACACACACACACACACACACACACACACACACACAGGAAGTGAAGTTGCGTGTTTGTTTTTTTTTATGTTTAATAATTTTTCTCATCTTTTTCTCCCTCAGTTTGTTTTCAGCCTACGACCGATGTTCGACCGAAGCAGAGAAAGAGAAACTTCTCTCCTCCATCAGATACGGGAAACTCAAGAGGTTCGTTGAGTTCAGACGCGTTTGAGTTGCAGCGTTAATTTAGTTTAAAGAAAAGAATAAAACTCTCATTTAACTTAACTAAATAATAACCCGTTTTTTGTGAATGACCTGTTGTACGGTGGCCCAGAAGCTCAAATCACTGCAGCTTAAAACGTGGGGGAAAATAAAGAAAACAGGCAAATTTTTGACATTAATTTTACTGACGAAAAATACTTTGTCTGTTTTTGTTTGTTTGTATTCTTTTTCTAAAAGCATAAATATGAAAAAACTGAATAAATTTAAATATAACAATTAAATAAACGCAGAAATACACAGATAAATATATAAAAAATGCATTTTTCATCACCAAAATGTATTTATTTTGCATTTAATTACTCATATTCTGATGTATTTATACTTATTAGTATTATTTGTCCATCACATGGTGCAGTTTTGTCCTCTCAGGGCCACCGTAGATTTTTAAATTGTCACTGTGCAGCTGATTATTGATCAGTTTCAAGTTGCTTTTAGTTAAATGATCACCTTCATCTTAAAAAAAAAAAAAAAAACTGAATTGACACCAACTAAAATGTTCTAATTTGTTAATAAATTTACGATAAAATAACGAACATGAGCTCATCTTCATGTTTTTCTCTCTGTTGTTTCTGCAGGAACCTCGGTCCGGCTCTGAGCAGAACCGTCTATCAGCTTTACTGCTCACACGGCGCTCTGACGTAACGCGATGACGTCGTCAAACAATCACACAATGACGTCATGATTAATCATTTTTGACCTCACTCGTCCTGAAACTTGATAACATTAACTTCCAGTTCCTCTTTGACTTGAACAGATTGTTTTTTTGTTCTTTGTGTTTATATAAAGATGTAAAGCTGCTGCTGAATTTACTTTACTGTAAAAAATATTAATGAAGAATTTCACTAACGCGTCCTGATGGTGGATCAATAAAGTTTCTTATTTTTGAATAATATTCTGATGTCTGACTGTGTCTAAACATGGTTATTTAGTGTTTGTGTAGAAATCTTGATAAAAAAAAAAATATATATATATTATATATATATATATATTTTTTTTTTAATGAATAAAAGATATTTTGTTATAGTTTTAACAGAAGAGCAGAGCAACAAGAGCTGATAATCAATTATCAATAACCAGACGAGAATTTTCAGCTTTTTCAATCAAATAACTTAAATATCTGAGCTGTTGATCAAACAGTTTGGTCTGTGGAGAACTGTGACGGAGATCCCTCATTATTTATTGATTAATTTATTAAAATCAATAACACTAACTAGGAAACTATCAGTGAGTGTTGTGTGCAGTTTCCAGCAGCGACCACTAGAGTTCACTGACGACACGTTACTGTGGTGACACTTCCTGAAGAAGGTAAATTTGTTTATTTTTATATTATTGGACGAAACTCTAATTATTTTTTATTTGCAGTAAATGTTTTCGTTTTATTTTTACTTTGTATCTTATTTATAATTCATCTGAGTTGTAAATGTTTCCTCTGTTTTCAATGTTTAATCATTTTAATAAGAAAATAGAAAATGTTAACTAAATTTTTTCAAAGAATCTTTAAAAAAGTAAAGTTTTTAAAAACGTATTAAAACATTTTAGAATAAAACATTAAAATTACAAACGGACAATTAACACAACAAAAAAATCTAGTCCACAGAGCAGCATCAGATTTGTTCGGTCCAGACACGTTTGTAATCAGAGATCAAAGTATCGGTCTTGTTAAAAGTTTAAGCAGCTAATTAAGTAATAGATTCTAATTGGTTCTTGATCGACCAATCAGACGTTACGACATCTTCCATCTGTCATCAGTGTTATTAGAGTTCGCTCCGACTCCACAGGATTCAGGAAGATTTGATACAAAACGTTAAAAAACAGAGAACAAATCCAGATGTTTTTATTTAGTGTTTGTTTTTTTTGTCTTGTTTTAATTGTGTCTTTTTGTTCTGCTTGTTGAATAAATAACGAAGTGTAAACAGAGAAGCTGCGACGTCGTCATCGTCTTTAGGAGAAAAACGGGTTCGTCTGTTCGGAGTGTGAAGACGAAATTAAACTGATTTAATTATGGAAGAAAAGAAAAAAACGACAGGAAGTAAAAACAGAGACGTCCGAAAATTTAAAATAAAAAAAATGTAGATTGTATTTTTTGTAATGAGGAAACCTGCTGATGCTCAAACACACACACATTCAATCTCATTCAGATCTGGATGAAAATAAAAAAATACTCCAAAGTTTCCACTCATTATAGGTTTGATATTTGTAGTATTTTTTAAAACCGACGGCTCCTGAACGCACCGTTTACCTCGAGTCGCTCCCGCTGATCTGAAATCTCTTAGATCACATTAAAACACACACTCACACTCCTGTTAAAATCCTTCAGTCCAGTGGAAACAGAAACAAATGAGTGTTTTAATAAAAAAGAAACTCTTTTTCTTTTTCCAGGTTTGTTTGTCTCCGACATTGAACACAACATCCTCCTCCTCTCTGGTCCCTAAACGCATCACGTCTGATATTTACAAAGAAAAAGAAAAAAAAAACAATAAAAATAATGATAACAACACAGGAATAAAAAATAAACTGAAGGTCAGACATGATTCCTCTTGGAAACAACTTAACAAAGTGCCATAAACCATCGCTCGTCTTGTTTTACACGTCCGTCTTAAAACAAACAACCGCTTTCAGAGAAATAAAAGAGTTATTGATCGTTATTAAAGGGATTAAAGGGAACATTTTGGCAAATTGGCCCATTGCCATAATCCCTATAGTCATAGCAGTAGGTTCGTTACCTTTAATTGTCGGTGCAAGCTATTTTTAGAACGGCGGAGCAGAGCCGTGAGCTGCTCAGAGCTACGCTACGGAGGCTCATGGGATTTCTTGGTTTCCCTCATCGAACTCATCAAATACACAATCCAACAACTCCAAAACGCTCTGGTGGACAAGTTGTGACCTGCACATTCACCACGCTATGAGATAATAACAGAATGTTACCAGACAGAGTTGTTTTAGAGGGAAATTCATGCAAAACAGCTGATGCGCGTTGCCTTCAGGGACAGTTTTTCATCAAGCAGTCTCTGTATTTACCTCTAAAACAACTCTGTCTGGTAACGTTGTGTTATTATCTCATAGCGTGGTGAATGTGCAGGTCACAACTTGTCCACCAGAGCGTTTTGGAGTTGTTGGATTGTGTATTTGATGAGTTTGATGAGGGAAACCAAGAAATCCCATAATGAGCCTCCGTAGCGTAGCTCTGAGCAGCTCACGGCTCTGCTCCGCCGTTCTAAAAATAGCTTGCACCGACAATTAAAGGTAACAAACCTACTGCTATGGCTATAGGGATTACGCCAATGGGCCAATTTGCCAAAACGTTGAACTATCCCTTTAAAACAAAACAACCTCGTTCAGAGAAACAGAAGAGTTATTGATCGTTATTAATCCTCTGATCTTTGTTTTGTTTGTTTTTTGTAGTTATTAAAATCTTTTAGTGTCAAATTCTCTTCTTGTTGATGTTTCTTTATTTCGTACTAAAAGATTTTTAACTTTCGAGCTTAGAGCCATGTTGTTTTTTATCATTCGGCTGATTTGCGATCAATAACTCTTTCGTTCTTTCGTCCGCTGCCTTTTCAAAGACGGACATGACGACGTTTCCTTTAGCCCCGCCCCCTCCCTCTTCTCTCTCTCCGTTTCCGTGGTCACGAGTGAAAAACAGGAGCAACAGGAGGTAAAAACTGATCCCACTTCAAGCTACAACAACAACTGAGTCCGAGTGCGCGTTACGTCCATTGGCGGCGGCGTTGTCGAGCGTCCGTCGTCCTTGGCAACAGCAACAGCAACCGATCCAATCAGAGGATCTCATTTGTCCGTGGAAG
Source organism: Trachurus japonicus (assembly GCF_045865225.1). NCBI lineage: Eukaryota > Metazoa > Chordata > Actinopteri > Carangiformes > Carangidae > Trachurus > Trachurus japonicus. The sequence goes on from NC_140924.1 coordinate 11,380,160, forward strand.
AGGGAAAAGGAAAAGGAAAAGGGGGCGGAGTCAGAAAGTGTTTTGGCTTCATCAGTTTAAACACGTCAGTTCAGAAGAAGCTCCGCCCCCGCTCCACTCATCAAGCTCCGCCCACAAAACGCCATAGCAACACGCCACGCCGCAACACGCCATAGCAACACGCCCCTCGCTCCTAGTCGGGCATGTCGATGCAGAGTTTCGGCGGCGGGACGAAGTACTTCCCGGGGCTCTGCGTGATGACGACGCCGGTCTTCTTGTGGAACATGGGCGCGATCTTGGGCGGCGGCTCGGGGACGGGCAGGTCCTCGGCCGCCTCGGGGTCCTCGCTGCGCTGCAGGTCGTACGACACGTTGCCGTACTCGCGCAGGAAGGGGAGGAGCTCCAGCAGGAAGTGGCAGAAGTCTTTGCGGATACCGAACCACCCTGAAGGACGAGAGGAGAGAGAGAGAGAGAGAGAGATGTTTATGTTAAAGCTCCTTCAGAATAAAGGTAGATATTTGTATTAGAGCTCCTTCAAAATAAAGGTATATGTTTCTATTAAAGCTCCTTCAAAATTAAAGTAGATGTTTGTGTTAAAGTTCCTTCACAATAAAGGTAGATGTTTGTATTAGAGCTCCTTCAAAATAAAGGTAGATGTTTATATTAAAGCTCCTTCAAAATAAAGGTAGATGTTTGTGTTGGAGCTCCTTCAAAATAAAGGTAGATGTTGATATAGAAGCTCCTTGAAAATAAAGGTAGATGTTTGTATTAGAGCTCCTTCAAAATAAAGGTAGATATTTGTATTAGAGCTCCTTCAAAATAAAGGTATATGTTTCTATTAAAGCTCCTTCAAAATAAAAGTAGATGTTTGTATCAGAGCTCCTTCAAAATAAAGGTAGATGTTTCTATAAAAGCTCCTTCAAAATAAAGGTAGATGTTTCTATAAAAGCTCCTTCAATATAAAGGTAGATGTTTGTATCAAAGCTCCTTCAAAATAAAGGTAGATGTTTGTATTAAAGCTCCTTCAAAATAAAGGTAGATGTTTGTATCAAAGCTCCTTCAAAATAAAGGTAGATGTTTCTATAAAAGCTCCTTCACAATAAAGGTAGATGTTTCTATAAAAGCTCCTTCAGAATAAAGGTAGATGTTTATGTTAACGTTTCTTCAAAATAAAGGTAGATGTTTGTATTAAAGCTCCTTCAAAATAAAGGTAGATGTTTGTGTTAAAGCTCCTTCAGAATAAAGGTAGATGTTTATGTTCAAGTTTCTTCAAAATAAAGGTAGATGTTTGTATTTAAGCTCCTTGAAAATAAAGGTAGATGTCTGTCTTAAAGCTCCTTCAAAATAAAGGTAGATGTTTGTATTAAAGCTCCTTGAAAATAAAGGTAGATGTTTGTATTAGAGCTCCTTCAAAATAAAGGCAGATGTTGATATAGAAGCTCCTTCAAAATAAAGGTAGATGTCTGTCTTAAAGCTCCTTCAAAATAAAGGTAGATGTTTGTATTAAAGCTCCTTCAAAATAAAGGTAGATGTTTGTATTAGAGCTCCTTCAAAATAAAGGTAGATGTTTCTATTAAAGCTCCTTCAAAATAAATGTTACAATTAAAGCTCCTTCAAAATAAAGGTAGATGTTTCTATTAAAGCTCCTTCAAAATAAATGTTACAATTAAAGCTCCTTACACAATAGAAGTACATGTTTTGGATAAAGCTCCCTTCAAAATAAAAGTTGATGTTTCTATTAAAGCTCCTTAAAACCTGTCGCCAGGACTTCCTGTGACTTTGTGATGTCACAACGAAGCAGAGAAGCTGAGAGAGGAGATGGTTTATAAACGTTATAAACGTGTTTGCATGTGTTTCCTTCAGCGAACTGAGCCCTCTGAGCCACCGTAGCCTTTAACACCTTTACATAAAGTGGCGGCGGCGCCTTTAAACACTCACAGTGGTTTCCTCCTTTCTGGCCGAAGGTCGTGGCCATGAGTGTGAGCAGCGAGAGCCAGAGGGGGACGAACACACACACGTAGCTCAGGCTGTTGTGCCCGTCCAGCTTGTGAACGAGGAGGATCTGAAACATGAAGTAAAAATAAAAATGACTTCACCAAATAAATATACATGTTTATAAATAAAGTTTTTTATTTTTGAACTAGTGCTTCCTGGTAGAAATAACTTTTCAGAGAAGTGAAGAAGAGGAGGCTACGTTATCTATATCTGACACGACGATAAATAAAACCGTTGCATGTCGACGGGTCGGATGACACGCGAACGCACCTCGAAGGTGAGAAGCGGCACGACGATGGTCATCCAGCTGATCGCCATGGTGATGTGCGTGCGGCGCTGCTCGGCGATGATGTCGATGGAGCGGAGGAAGAGCACGGACCAGATGATGTAGTAGAGGACGACAAGGCACAGGAAGGACATGAGGATCCACAGGGGGACGCACACCACCTACACACACACACACACACACACACACACAGGAGTTACAATCATCAGCAATAATCATTATAAAATAATAATAATAAAACAAATCAACCCTCAACCAGGCAATGTGCAAAACAAGTACTGAGGTCATGAGGATATAAGGTGGTCTGATATAAAAGTATTGATAAGTAAAGTGACTATGGTGTAAAAATATTGCAACGTAAGTGACAATGATATAAATATAAGTGTAAATAATATAAATACTACTACTGCAGGTGTGCATGAAATAAGAATATTGTGATGTAAAGTGACCATTGATATAAAAATAATGCAAAGTAAGTGACAATGATATACGTAAATATTAGGGGTGTCAACAATAATCGATTCGGCGATGCATTGCAATGCGGGACATGCACGATTCAGCATCGATGCGGCAACGTGCCATAATCGATTATGTCACTGTTTATTTTCTGGCCTCAAATAAAGTTGTGAAGTTTCAATTACCTCCGGGGGCGTTTCCGGAGCAACGACATGCGCAACCTGTAGCTACAGGCTAAGCGCAGCACCAGCAGTAGCAGTGTTGCCGCTGGCTTTCTTTTTCCTTTTTTTAAAAACCGCGGTCGGGTTGAGAATTAATTAATTAACGCTCATGAGTCCGGCCGTGACGGGTCCGAGATTCAACAAGCCGGTCGGGTTTTACCGTTACTACAGGCAACATGCCCGTTTATCACCAAGAAACACAGTAGAGGAGGGGGAGTGACTGAGCTCAGGCTGTGTAAGACGGGGGGGGTCTCTGATGCAGAGAGAGAGAGAGACCTGCCGTGCCGTGTGCAAAAAACAAAAACAAGAAGTGTCACGACTTCCTGTATCTGGCCCTTCAAAATAAAAGCCCCATAGTCTTTCATATAGTTCAGTCATATTGATTTTGAGTTAATATTGACAAGACACAGCTCCAAAGGTTGTTTTTTTTTCCTGCGACCAATCAAGCAATGAAATTTTGGTCGGCTAATTTTTGGGGGCAGCCCTAGAAGTGATTTATGTTTTCTTTTTCAGGTTTGAAAATCCCATATCCAATACCCTGTACCATTCAATTTTATTTTATTGAATGACATGTCAAAGATACAGGAGAGTGATAATACATAGCAGCCGATAAAATCTGTTGTTCAATATCTCATGACTGATGAAAAATTTGCCGTGTTGTGTGCAGTAGAATTTTGATGCATCGCAATGCATCGGAGAATCGAATCGAATCGAATCGTTACCTGCTGAATCGTAATCGAATCGAATCGTGAGGGCAGTGCCAATGTAGCCAGGCTAGCGCCGCCTACTGGTTCCGGCAAATTTCATTTGCCTCAACCATGTAGTCAGGAAACTAGCAATGCGTTTCGGTTTGCTCCGTCCGCCAGAGCGGACGGACCAATCAGCGAACAGACGGGTAAGTGAAGGCGATGACGTTGAACTCAAGCGCTCAAGATTAACCTATGAGCTTAACCGGTGTATAGCACACGTGACCACCAAGCAGCAGCGATTAGTTGAAGCAAATGTAAGCAACCGCCTCCCGGAAGCAAACGAATCCCTATGGCTCGTGTTCAGACGCTTTTTGAAATGTAATGAAATAAGCGGCTGATGCATCAGGCTAGTGCCAATGCACACCCCTAGTAAATATAGATATGAATGGGAGTTCCGGTTCCGCTACTGAGGGGATGGCAGCCTAAACTTCTAGCTCCCGCAAGGTTTTACAATTTAACCCCCAAAAACCTTGATTTTGTCAATCCTGGTGGGCATTTCTAAAAATAATGAAGAAAGGGGTTACTACTAGAAGTGGACTAAGCATGGCTCTGGCAGAAGAAGATCCAGACTGGAGGCACAGCCGAAGCAGCTCTCCAGACCAGCTAAACCCACGTGAGGAACATGGCCCCGAAGCTAGCCTGAATAGCATCCTCGACGAAATCCGTGCATTTAGAAGAGACAACGGGGCGCAACTCTCCGACATCAAACAGGAATTAAAGAGGGCAAACGACAGACTGGATGAAGTAGAGGGGAGAGTAGATGAAACGGAGACCGTGCTTCAAGCAACATCAACGTTAGTCAAGCGGCTAACACTGCGCCAGGCTAATTTGGAAGCGAGACTGATTGACCAGGAGGCTCGAGCGCGGAGAGACAACCTGCGGATTTACGGAATACCCGAAGACAAAGAAGGCACCGACATGGCTGGCTTTCTGGATAAGTTGCTGAAAACTTCACTCAACCTGCCGCATGACCGAGACCTCAAAATTGAGCGGGCACACCGAGCTCTGGCTCCGAAGCCCACCGGCTCACAGGCAAAACCTCGCTCCATAGTGGTCAGGTTTGGCAGCTGGCGGACCAAAGAGGATGTGATAAAGAGAGCATGGCAGAAAAAGGAGGTGTTCTGCGACAACGTTCGTTTCTATGTCGACCATGACTTTCCCCCTGAAGTGCAAAAGAAACGCGGCGAATACACCGAGGCCAAAAAGATGTTGAAAGCAAAACGAATCAAGTTTCAGACGCCGTATCCTGCAAAGATGCGGATCTTTTATGAAGACGGCACCCGGCTATTCGAGAGCGCTGCGGAGGCTACGAGGGACATGTCGGCGCGAGGGTTTCCAGTTACGGTGGTAAAGACCCCCTCCACACCGGACCAAGAGGAGATCCAGCTCCTGTCCACCTGGCAGGTGGCGAGGGGACGGAGAGACCAGGTCGGAAATCAGGAGCCTGCCGCTGCAGTTTCATTGGTTTCTCATTTTAAAGACAGACTCAAGGAGTTCAGAAGACAGCCCTCCCAAGACACTAACTGATCATTGATGGATCATATCTTCGCACTTATCAGATAAGTCTTTTTTGAAACATGTAGCTTGCACTTCATGTAACTTGCATTTTACGTGCAGAAGTCTGCCATAACTTTGCTTCACCTGGCCCAGACCCATGTCTGATCACAGTCTATACTTCTATTTTTTTATTGTTTAATCAGATGAACGGGGCTTATTAGGCGAGTCATCCTCGATTTGCCCCTTTTCTTTTCTTTTACTTTATTTGGACACTGGCTGAAGCGCTGCCACATCTCAGGGCCCCACCGCTGCGACGTGGGACGTTCCCTTACGAGGGCTTTGACTTTACAAGGTCCCGCAGGGCTTCTTTGAAGCGAGCCCCAGCATCGGAAGCAACGGTTCTGAACTGCTCCGGTGATGTTTTGTTTCAGACTGTTCTATACTGTTCTTTGTTTGTGTTCGTCGGGAAAGATAGGTTTAGTAACGTTATACGTACGTCCAGGTATCCCAGGAGAGATTTGTGGGTGTGTTACAGTAAATGTGGACCACAGTGATAGATAATGAACAGGCAAACCCTTAAAGTGATCTCATTTAATGTGAATGGGATCTTAAATCCAGCTAAGAGGAGGCAGATACTAACAAAAATGAAAAGGGAGAATGCGCAGATTGTGCTATTACAAGAGACGCACCTCACCCCACTGGAGCACGAAAAACTTAAAAGAATGGGTTTTTCAAGGGTATACTACTCATCTTATAAATCAGGTCACAGGAGGGGTGTAGCAACCTTGATTTCACAACAAATACCATTTGAACAGGTCTCAGAGACATCTGACAAGGAAGGGAGATATGTAGTAGTCACAGGGAAAATACATGATGTAATTATAACAATTTGTAATGTTTATGCTCCCCCTGGAAGTAATTTTGCTTTTTATAGAAACATATTTGATTTGATGATGAAGGACACAGGGGTTGTCATATGTGGAGGTGATTTTAATATCCGTCTCAATCCAAAACAGGATTCATCCAAAAACCCAGCTACTACGCTGTTACATAGGAAAATTAATGCCTTAATAACAGAGCTTGGCATTTTGGATTTGTGGAGAGACTTCTATCCATCCGGCCGTGACTATACTTTTTATTCACATCCACATGATGCTTATTCCAGAATAGATTATTTTTTTATATTAAAGAGAGACCGTCATCGAATTCGCGATTGTGATATTGGATGCATTGATCTATCTGACCATGCCCCCCTCTCCTGCACTGTAGATATTATTGATAACCCGGTAGAACTTTGTGGAGGTTGAATACAAGTATCCTAAATAATCCGAGATTTAAAACCCAAATGAGAGAGGAAATAAAAAGATTTCTCGAGGAAAATGATAACGGCGAGGTTGATTCAGCTACAGTATGGGATACTTTAAAAGCTGTTATTAGAGGGAGAATAATATCATTCTGTGCCTATGAAAAGAAACAAAAACAATTAAGATTGATAGATCTTAATAAAGAACTGAAAAATCTTGAGACACAACATAAAAGAGAACAAAAACCAGAAATACTAACTAAAATAAAAGCAGTTAGAAACGAAATAAATCTAATATATACACAGGAAATTGAAAAAAAGATGTTATTCACAAGACAAACTTATTATGAGTCTGGAGCAAAATCACTTAAAATCCTGGCAAGAAAACTGCAAAAGCAACGAGCAGACAACACGATATACAAAATAAGGGATATAGACTCTAACACTATACAGTACAAACAAGAAGAAATACAAAGAACTTTCAGAAAATACTATAAGCGCTTGTATACACAACCCCAATTAGAAGGTGATCAGCAAATTGATGACTTTTTAAAATCTCTCAATTTACCATCTATATCTCAAGAACAAAACGAAATATTAACGGCCCCTATAACTGAGATAGAGCTAACTAAGGCCATCTCCACCCTAAAATCAAACAAATCACCTGGCCCGGACGGCTACTGCTCAGAGTGGTACAAGGCATTTAAAGCTGAGCTAACGCCAATCCTTCTCCGAGCTTGTAATACCACATTAACAGATGCTAAAATGCCCCCATCTTGGAATGAGGCGGTGATTTCCGTTATTCCTAAGGAGGGAAAAAATAAATTAGAGTGCGGTTCATACAGACCCATCTCGGTGTTGAATGTTGACTACAAACTTTATGCAACCGTCCTCGCCAGAAGACTGGACAAAGTTCTTCCTCAGCTTATACACAACGATCAGACCGGATTTATCTCACAAAGACAGACTCACGATAACATTAGGCGATCATTACATGTATTACATCATATCCAAAAGAATAATATTGAAGCCTGCTTAGTTAGTATAGATGCCGAGAAGGCCTTTGACTCGGTAAGTTGGCCTTTCTTATACAAAGTTTTAGAAAGATTTGGCTTGGACAACATTTTTATTGGAGGGATCCGTACATTATATAACAAACCATCGGCTCGGATAAAAATAAATGGATATCTTTCCGATACCATTACACTGGAACGGGGCTCGAGACAGGGATGTCCAATTTCACCCCTGTTATTTGCACTTTATATAGAGCCCCTAGCCTTGTGGATAAGACAGACTCAGAATATTAAAGGCATTTGCATTAACAGAGAAGACCACAAGGTGGCGCTATACGCCGATGACGTGTTGGTTTATTTAAGTAACCCTCCTAATTCACTCCCCAAACTAATGACCGTCCTAGAAAAATTTGGTAATTACTCAGGATATAAATTAAATATACAAAAGACACAAATTTTGACCATTAACTATCAACCCACAAAGCAACTTAGAGAGAAATTTCACATTAACTGGGATCAAAAGTCGTTAAAATATCTCGGAATAAACCTGCCGAAAAGAATTCAAACACTGGCAGAGATAAATTATGGCCCCCTCTTAACGAAAATTAAAGACGACATACACAGATGGAACTCAATTTCTTTTCTTAGTCTTAGTCACAGAATTGACTCTGTAAGAATGAATATTCTCCCACGATATCTCTACTTATTTCAGGCACTCCCTGTAGAAATTTCCCCAAAACAATTTTCTGAACTGAATAAGATTATTTCCAGATTTATTTGGCAGGGTAAAAAACCCAGGGTTAGATTTAAGACATTACAACTCCCAAAAGAGCAGGGGGAATGTCACTACCTAATTTTAAAGATTATTTTTATGCAGCTCAGATTAGACCCCTAATTAATTTGTGTAACCCATCCTTTCAAGCTAGATGGAAAGATATAGAACTCTCAAGTCTAGTTGATCCCCCAATACAAGCAGCACTACCTCACAAACATTTGGGAGGACTTGTAGATAAGATACAGAACCCATGGATCAAAGTGCAGTTAAAAATCTGGAATATGATAAAAGATGAGTACAAATTAAGTAACAAATTACAAATAATTCAATGGTGTGCTTACGATCCGGAGTTTAAGGCTAACGCAATAGATAAAGGATTTAAATCATGGATTTCGAAAGGGATAACGACATACTATTCTCTTACAGAAAAGGGACAATTTAAAAGCTTTGATAGGTTGAAGGAAGACTATAACCTGGACAGAACTGAATTCTTTAGGTTCCTCCAGGTACGTAGTCGTTTTGAAAATATCAGAAAGGAAACAGACCTTAATGACCCCATATCAAAAATTTTTACTGATGCTTATCAAAAAAAATCAAACAAGGGTGTCATCTCCAGAATTTATAAAGGCCTATTGTCTAAAAAGTCCCACAATACAGATTATGTTAGGAAAAAATGGGAGAGAGAGGGTAGTCTGTTAATATCTGAAGAGGATTGGCTTAACATTTGCCAATCCCAGTGGAAATGCACCAGCTCTCATTCATGGCGAGAGTTCGGTTGGAAGTGTATGATCCGTTTCTTTATTACACCTAAACAAAAGGCACATTTTACTGGAGGGGAAGCTACGTGCTGGAGGCAATGTGGACACCGGGAGCCAATCACTGGCATATTTTTTGGGAATGCCCAGTGGTTAAATCCTTCTGGGCAGAGCTTCATAAAGTATTAAGTGGTCTATTTAACACTAATTTGCCTATGCAGTTTTCCACATTATTTTTAGGAAATTTTGATTTACATGTCAGGAAAGCTGATGAATACTTATTTGATATTTTGATAACCGCTGGTAAAAAAGCAGTTACAAGACATTGGTTGGTCCCCGATCCACCCACAATACAGGAGTGGATAAGTATCGTAAATGACATTTACCTTATGGAAAGGATTACCCTCTCCCTCCGCCTTCAAAAAATCATATTTACTAAAAGGTGGGCCAAGTGGGTTAAATATGCCGGTCTTGAACAGACAGAAGTACGGAATGGGTGACCTTGCAATGCTGTTTTTTTTCTTTCCTTATTATTTTATTTTATTCTTATTTTTTTTATTGTTTTGTTGGAATTTAGGATTAATCTGTACCACTCATACTTTACTTCAAAACTGCCTGGTAGACATTTCTTTATTTGCTCTTTTATGTAGGCCTATCTCTCCCAGTTTGTTCAAAGTTTTTAGATGTAATTCATTTACCTTTGTGTACTTTGTTTATTGTTTTATACACACATTAAAAAAAAAATGTAATTGTGAGTGGCAGAAGTAACATTGTATGTTCCTTGAAAGTAATTACTGTATTGTAATGCTCTCACAAAATAAAAATAAAAAATGTCAAAAAAAAAAAATATAGATATGAATATAAATATACTAATAGAGCAGTCAACAGTGAAACAGGGCGTAGAGTTTCATGTCAAGTGGAGCGGATCTGAGAGGAGGAAGCAGGAGCGAACACACGGTGTAGAGTTTGATCAATCAGGACCCATGAGTGGTAGCAGTACTAGTAGTAATAGTGGTTGTAGTAGTAGTACTAGTAGTAGTATCAGTGTGTGTCTCACCAGCCAGGGCCAGTTGATGATCCTGTCCAGCTTCAGAGCGATGAAGATGAACTGGAGGATGTTCACTGAACACAGCACCTCCAGCTGAGGAGAGAGAGAGAGAGAAAGATCATATAAACAGATTCATCTCCTGATGATCTGATAACGAGACCAGTTCAGAGGAAGGAAGTGAATCAAGAACTGGTTCTAATCTGTTGATATCGTTTCTCCTTCTTACTGAACGACGCCTCTACTTTATTTCACTGTAACTGCGTGTGACTAAAATATCTCGTCTGAGACTCTGAACAGGAGAGAGGTTCACACACTAAACAAACAGGAACTGAACGTTCAGTCACTTTTATTCAATAGAACAATCGTTAACTTGTAAAGGATCAATAAATCAGAATGTGATTTTTATCAAAAAAATAAATAAATAAATAAATATTGTTTGAGCTCAGAAATAAAAATGTCAAATGATATTTAATAGTTTTTTTGGGTGTGATTTGATGTGAATGGAAGTGACTGTGTTAAATCAGCAGATCAATCACTGATCCATGAGTTATATTGATCATTGTACCATTTATTGATCATTTAGTGACAAACTTTGTGACTTTGAATCATTAAATCAATACAACATGTTGTTGATGATGAAACTTGTTGTTGTGAAGCTTCTTCGTGATAAAATGTGTTGTTGTCACTGTGAACCTGCAGCGACCCGAGTCTGATCAATAATGAAATAAATATATTAAATGATTTAATTAAATAAAATGAGTGCGTTTCCTTTTACCTCCAGCGAGCGGTCGTGTCTGAAGCCCCAGACGCACGCCGCCACGGAGACGGGCGAGACGAAGAAGAGCGGCATGAAGACGAGCAGCCAGAAGTAGTTGCCCCTGGCGACGCGGTCGCACACCAGCACCTCGAACATGAGCAGCAGCACGTGAAGCCCCACGGCGATCAGCATGGCCTTGAACTCAACACACGTCTCCCCCTCCGCCCTGAGGGAATCGAACAGGAACACACAGCAACATCAGACTCATTGTTTACAGGATTACAGACGATTAAGAGGAAGAATAAAGGGAGATAGATACAAAAATACTATAAAGGGATAGTTCAACATTTTGGCCCATTGCCATAATCCCTATAGTCATAGAGTAGGTTTGTTACCTTTAATTGTCGGTGCAAGCTATTTTTAGAACGGCGGAGCAGAGCCGCAAGCTGCTCAGAGCTACGCTACGGAGGCTCATGGGATTTCTTTGGTTTCCCTCATCAAACTCATCTTTAGAGGTAAATTCATGCAAAACTGTTGATGCGCAGTCGCGTCAACGCGTTTTTCAGCAAACAGTCTCTGTATTTCCCTCTAAAACAACTCTGTGTGGTAACGTTGTGTTATTATCTCATAGCGTGGTGAATGTGCAGGTCACAACTTGTCCACCAGAGCGTTGTGGAGTTGTTGGATTGTGTATTTGATGAGTTTGATGAGGGAAACCAAGAAATCCCGTTAGCCTCCGTAGCGTAGCTCTTAGCAGCTTGCCGTTCTGCTCCGCCGTTCTAAAAATATCTTGCACCGACAATTAAAGGTAACGAACCTACTGCTATGACTATAGGGATTATGGCAATGGGCCAATTTGCCAAAATGTTGAACTGTCCCTTTAAGGCATATACATGCTGGAGAAAGTCGAATTCCAATTGCATTATCTGGGTGTCTTGGAGTTGGAGAACTCCAATATTAGTCGGACTAACGCGTTTACGTGGACTCCAACTTGTCCAGTTGTAGTCGGATTGAGAAAATAATTCGGTTTTCAAAGTGTCATTGAGTGTGTGTGTGTGTGTGTGTGTGTATGTGTGTGTGTGTGTGTGTGTGTGTGTGTGTGTGTGAAGAGACACCAGTGTTGTGATAACATTGTATCCCAGGGTGATTCCCACCCCTAATAATAATATAATAATAACCATCTCTATACAGCCAGCTGCTTGACATAGTTACACAAAAAGATCCATAAATCAATAAAACCAGTCTGAATAACAGTAGAACTGGTATCTAAATGTAAATGTTTGGTGTGTGTGTGTGTTAGTGTGTGTGACTGACCTGTACTGGGGGTTGTGGGCCCAGACCCCGGTGCCGACCGAGGCCCCGAAGATGACGAGCAGCTTCCAGAGCCATATGGGCGTGAAGACGGCCCAGTAGCTCCACTGGATGACGCCGTCCAGCCGCAGGGACAGGAGGACGGAGAAGAGCAGCAGGCACGAGTAGATCAGGAACTTACTGAGGACACGGAGACAAAGACACTTTAAATATAATTATATGGTAGTGAGACCTGCTGTGTAGCTTCATTTATCCACTCAGGTGAGTCAGTGCCCGGGCAGCTGTTGTCAAGGCAAATTTCGAAAATGGTCAAAATGTCAGAAATTCAGTCATCTAAACAAAAATCTGATAATACATAAATTGCATCTTGACAGCATGGAAATGTTGGTGGTTTGTTTTTAACTCTAAGTGTTTTGCTTCATAAGAGAAAATCTGATGTTTAAAATGCCACTCTTACATTAACTGCAGTTGTTCCCATGAGAGCAGAATTCAAAATGTTCTCAAAAATTCAGTTTTTGAGATAAAATTCTGATATTTGCTAAACTTCATCAACCATAAGTCCAGAATATTGTCTTTTTTTCAGGAAGATTGAAAATGTATTTAGCAAGAATTTGATGGTATATGTTTTCAGTAGTACTGTTTACAGTCAAACGTTTTCATGCACTGTAGGCTCAATTTTTGATAAATCAAAAATCCGAGAAACAAGTTTTGTGGAGGACGGTCTGGAGATGCTCTGTAGCAAGTTTGGTGTCAATTGAGCAAAAATTGTGGGAGGAGATACATTTTAAAAGTTTTACAGTTATTGAAAAAAACAGAGTGATGGACTTCATAATTTGTAATGAGTTTAAGTGGACAAAAGTTTCAGCAGTATTGAGGCTACATTGTGGTGAAGTTTCAACACTGTAGCATCTACCGTTGGTTTGGTAGGAATTTTTAAAGTTTTTAAATTTAAATGCTTATTGGAGTTGAGTAAATCTGGCATGGGGTTGGACATTTCTGTAATGTTTGGTGAGTTTTCGCCCTTGGGAAGTATGACTTCCTCGGAAGAAGAAAGAAAGAATTCCTAGGAATACAATAGGGCCCGGACCCTAATAAAATAACAACGAGGGGCGTATCAGTGAAATGTAAATGTTTAAACAGAGGGAGGGACGGAGAGATAAAGATGGACAACATGAGACAAGCAGTTTGGATCCTGGAGGGGAAGATGTTAATTAATCAATAATTAACATTTATTATGAATAGACCAGAAGGTAAAAGACGAGAGCGTGGTGAAGGTTTAATGTGAAGTTATAAACTGTATCTGTCCTGCAAACCGTCAAAACACTGAACACATGATGCAGGAGCTGATCAGATGTATTGATTGAGTCGTTTGACAGATTCTCCTCAACTACAGTATGTCGTCAATAATTTTAGGCTTAGTTTGAGAAAATTTGTCAAAACGTTTGACTTTATCTGATAAAATGCGAATATTTAACGTGATGTGTTTGTCTTTTGGACTGAGCATCAAACACAATAAGACATATCAGCTGACTTGTTATTGAAACAGCTGACTTGTTATTGACTACTTGATCAGTGTTAGTAGAAACACAACTCAAACCTTTAATTAATTACAGCTTAACACTTCCTTCAGAAATTGGTTATGCATCTTTCGTGCTATCCTTTCATTATTTATTTATCTATTTACCGTATTAGTTAATTAGCAACCATCCTTTAACCAGTTATTATTATTTTTAATGAGTTAGATGTCTTTCCTCCCTCTCCTTTTTTAAACTGTTGCTGTTTCGGGCACCTGAATCTACCTACAGGAGATAAATAAAAGGTTTCAATCAATAAATCTATCAATTACTGTATTAATGACGTCATTATTACGTAGTTTTAACAATCACATCACTGCTACCGGGCCTTGTTAGCCGGTTAGCCGCTTTAGCCTCCTCTAATCTTTACTTTACAGTTTCACACCAACTGTTTAACTACTAAACACACATGTAAACATCTTTATGTACATTAAATATAAACTTATATCACATGTTTTGTCCAGTAAAAGGAGCAGAAACAGTAAAAGGCAGCGCTGTGGAGCTACATAGCCTGCTAGCCTGTTAGCCTCGGTGCTAACTGTCAGCTAACTGCCGTTACCTCGGGTTGAAGTCCTGAAACAAGCCTCGTAAATTCATGATGCAACGAGAAAAAGTCCCGTTAACTCGTTAACATCAGTTTCCCGCCGTCGTTAACGGATTCACCGCCCGGTTGGTAACACACACATCGTTGTAATTCGGCTGCGAGTTGAGCGTTTCGCCTCAGTTTCATTACGAGCTCCGTGTGTTTTGGTTTTTAGTTTTTTTTCCTCTCGGAAATGACGTAATGACGTAAAGACGGACGAAAATGACGTGTCGGAATTTTCTATTTTTTATTTAACAAAACCACAGTAAAGTATAATTTTGTCATTCTTTTTGTTTTGTTTTTCTCTCTCAAAATAATAGATATAATGTTGGTAACCTTTTTATTCTATTGGGGAAATGTCACATCCACAAAGCTTTTTTTTTTTTTTAACAAACTTTATTATCACAATTGAAACATACAAACATGACATTATACAAACATGAAACAACACTGAAGTACAGAGAGTGCATAATACATATAGCAGAACTTGATAAAAATAAGTAAATGAAAGAAGAAAAAAGAAATAATAAATAAATAGATAAATGAATAAAAATTAAAAATACAATGTATCCCGATGCATAACCAAAAGGATAATTATAGGGTTGGAGTTAAGATGTCCAAAACATGTCATTTATGTTGTTTTTAAAAAGCTAAGATGTCCAAAACATGTCATTTATGTTGTTTTTAATTGAACTGAAACTTTATTTTGGGTCTCTGAAATATATTGAGGATAATAATAAGAAATGTTTATCAGCCCGTCAATTTTATTCTGAATACCTTATATACCTCACAAGCCTCTCTTATTCCTATATATTTATTTTATTCTATTATTTATTTATTTCATGATCTTTTATTATTTTATATTGTTTGTTACTATTCTTTTTTTGTTGCTTATTTCATGTTTGTCTCATTTGTGTCTTGCAGTATGGAAATGTATTGTATACCTACTGTTCATTGTTGAAAATGATTTTTTCTTTTATATTTTCTGTAACATCTGACTATATATATATATATATATATATATATATATCCTGTCAAATAAATCTGCAGTAGAAATCCAACTTTCTGTGTATGAAGAAATTGTTTCTTGTGTAGTAGTACAAAACTTCAAACATTAGTCCAAGTTGTCTTTTATTACATTTTTCCCCATGAACAAACACAATGAAGTAGACGTTTTTGAACTACACTGAACTTTGAGAGTTTTCCAGCAATGGGACAATTTTATGGTAATCAGACAGGGTTGTTTTTATTGAAAAAAGAAACTGAGAGAAGAGTTTCGGTGTCTGGAGCTGCTTGTGTCAGTCTATAATGTTTCCATGTGGGATTTGGGGGCCTCCCGAGCAACTGCAAATCTGCAGCAAAAATGTACATTTATGAAAATAGAAATGTGAGTAAGCGAAGTTTCCAGGTTAAAAAAAAAGATCAAACCATGTTGGCTGATCTGAGTCAGTCTCCAGTGTGGAGAGACTGAGATTTAAAGGGATAGTTCAATATTTTGGCAAATTCGCCCATTGCTATAATCCTCATAGTCATAGCAGTACGTTAATTACATTTATTTATCAGTGCATGTTGTTTTGAGAGAGAGAGGCACAGAAATGCGGCACACGAAACTTTTGGTTTTCCCTAAATACACAATTCAACTCCAAAACGCTCTTGTGGAAAAGTTGTGACTCTGCACCTCTCTCTCTCAAAACAACATGCACTGACAAATAAATGTAATTAACGTACTGCTATGACTATAGGGATTATGGCAATGAATTTGCCAAAATGTTGAACTATAACTTTAACCAGTTCGTAACAGAATCAGATGAATCAGAGAGCAGAGATCAGTTTTGTTGAGTTTGTGCTCATAGTCTGTGTTCATTAATATCTCTATCTCCAACAGGGGGAAGTAGGAGGATCAATGCTTTTTTTCCCCCCTGCTCGTTGCCATGGTGAATCTCTTATCTGAGGGCTTCTTATCGCCACGTATGTGACCTTAAAGGGATAGTTCACCCAAAATTCAAATTTCAGCAGCACTGCATGTCCATATGACGGTAGTGAACGGAGCTCACTTTTCTTTGTCCAAAAAGACACACCAAAAAACATCCAAATACCTCCATACTGCTCGTCTGTAATGTCCCTCTTGTATTGAAGCCCCAACATAAATTAAATAAGTCTATATTTTAAGCTTGTTTGTAGCGGAAACTCCCAGAACTGCTCTTCCTGGTCCGTCCAAATCTCGCGCGATTTGCATTGACACCCAGTTCACGGTACATAATGAGTGAAATTTCAATTTTGAGTGAACTATCCCTTTAACTCAGGTCAGATTAACTCAGATTAGCTGGAATTTACTGTTCTTCTGATCTTCTCAGAAACTGAAAACAGATCAGCATCAGTTTTCAGGTTTAACGGAGCCTGTAAAACCTGCTACCTTTCAGAAGGAAACTATTGAGACAGAGATAAAGAGATAAAATGTAGGCCTATCACATTGTGCCATGTGTGAGGGACGGTTACTGTGTAACGACTGTCTGGTGCTGTCGTTGTTTGGAAATGCACTCTAACTGACAATAGTTGCAAACGGACAAGAAGAAGAGCTAAAGACCACGTTTCATTTCATCACCTTTAAATAAATATCATATAAATAATCTGCAGCAGCTGCTCAGAAACAGTGGAAGTGGCTTTATCATGGAGGAAGTTCATAGTTAAAACGAGACTATAGGACTGAAATTCATGCTGATTCAATCAGCCGCTTGATTCAGCTTCAACTTAAAATACACATGATCATGATCATGTGATCAGTCTGACTGACACATAGGCTAGCTACTGTAAATGTGGCTGCACATGAGACAGTGACAATATTTAAACGGTGAGAGGTCCAAACACTGCAGCTTCTCTGACTTAATTATAATGATCATTATGATAAATTACAGTTCTATTATTAATTATATGTTAACAAAATGACCAAATATACATACAGTACAATGTATATACATATATATACACACACTTGTCCTGGACATGAAGGCAAGGCAATTTTATTTGTATAACCCATTTTTACAAACAGTTTGTCTCAAAGGTCTTTACATGGCATCGTAACAACATCCTCTGTCCTTAGACCCTCACATCGACTGAGGAAAAACTCCATGGAAAAACCTTTTAACAGGGGAAAATCTGAGAAAACTCAGGGTGAGCAACAGAGGAGGGATCCCTCACCCAGGACGGACAGACGTGCAATAGATGTTGAATATGTAAACTGAACAAGAAAACAGTTTATAACGCAGAATGTGTAAACATAGAAATGGTTCATGGAAATGAAGCCACTTTAGATCCAGGAAGTGGTGCAACAGCAGCGATTTGCATTAGAATAATTTCAGATAGGCTATGTGTAAAACATTCTTCATCAGGAGTTCCTGCACGGATCTGCAACATACCCACATATAACATCCTCTGATATTGTTAATGATTTAAATATACAAGACTATTACTGCAACATAATAATTTAAATAATACATAATGTTTTATTATGATAATCATTTAAATAGATATGAGCAGCTGCAGTAGTTCTCAGCCAAGTGAAAGACAAACTTTTGTCTCTGTTTCAGTCTGGATGTAAACATTTGCATTTCTAGGCCTGAGTGCCCAGATGGGATCAGAGCAGGTTTCACAGTGCAGTCGACTTCATGACGCCACGTCATGAAAAACATTACAGGAGTTTTGCTGGAGGAAGAGTTGAGAGAAAATTCATCATTAGTTGACCATCTGACAAAAAACTTCAGCTCTTTATCTTTAAGAAAATACAGAGAATCAATAAATAAAGAAACAAAAGCTCCTGACTTACCTTTTAGTCTATATGCAATAAATACTCCAACTACAACCACTGGAAGCAGCAGGAAGCAGACAGGAAGGAGCAGTCTGCTCCGCATGACTTTACCTGATGGAAAAAAAAAACATGGTGGCTACCCACGGCAACAGCGCTGCTTTGTCAAATAGGTAATGAGGTAATGACTCACCATAGGAAGGAAAACAAAGTCAAACATCTGAACACTTGAAAGCTATCTGTGTTTTTACACCTGAAATCAGTCCCGTTTCCTATGACTGTTTCAAAATAAAAGCCCCTTCTCTTCTTGGGAAACGTCAGGTTTGTGAGTTATTACTGTGTAAATACATTTGAATGACGATTGATGAAACGTCTCAAAGATAGGATTGGATTCTGTAACTAAGAAGTTGAAAGCAAAACATTTGAATCACTGTGTTACTTTCACTGTCCGTCTCCTCCAGAGGATCAGGAGTTTGTGGAGTTATGGGATGTAACGGTGTCTCTGTCGTCCAGGGTTTAGTGAAGTTTGGATCTGGGAGAACAGAGGATCTATTAACAATTTACAACATAAAACAGTGTCTGAAAAGGAGATGATATCGGCAAACATTAGTTTTAAAGGGATAGTTCAACATTTTGGCAAATTAGCCCATTGCCATAACCCCTATAGTCATAGCAGCAGGTTCCTTACCTTTAATTGTCGGTGCAAGCTATTTTTAGAACGGCGGAGCAGAGCCGTGAGCTGCTCAGAGCTACACTACGGATGCTAAAGGGATTTCTTGGTTTCCCTCATCAAATACACAATCCAACAACTCCACAACGCTCTGGTGGACAAGTTGTGACCATAGACTGTAAAAAGAATGGACGTAGCGTCCGTGACGTCACCCATTGGTTTGGAGGAGTCTGTTTTGTGCCGCTACTACGGGGGTTTGAACCGCGCCATGTTGGATTCTACTTGCCATATTTGGAGCGGTGCGGCCGTTGGCCGGCCGAGGGCCCGCCCACTGGCCTCGTAGCAGTGGTCTCCGGACCTGTCACTCAACGGTTCCGCGCCCTGATTGGCCAGAACTTTAAACCTAATAATAGTAAAACGGTAGAGTTTTAAAAAAATTCACCCCCCTCAGAGTGTGTGCGGGGGTAGAAACTATCGGTTGAGACCAAAAAAATAAAATGTACCAGGCTGTAAATATGTTTTTTTAAGCTGTAAAATCGGCTATTTTAACATGGGGCTCAATTGGAGTTGCTCCCTTCTGGAGCCAGCCCCCAGCGACAGCCGGGGGGATTGCAGTTTTTTGAACACGGAAGTGAGCTTCACTTCTCAGACCGACAACTGCCCCCTTGGTTGTGACCTGCACATTCACCACGCTATGAGATAATAACAGAAGAAGGCAACGCGCATCAGCGGTTTTGCATGAATTTCCCTCTAAAACAACTCTGTCTGGTAACGTTCTGTTATTATCTCATAGCGTGGTGAATGTGCAGCTCACAACTTGTCCACCAGAGCGTTGTGGAGTTGTTGGATTGTGTATTTGATGAGTTTGATGAGGGAAACCAAGAAATCCCATGAGCCTCCGTAGCGTAGCTCTGAGCAGCTCACGGCTCTGCTCCGCCGTTCTAAAAACAGCTTGCACCGACAATTAAAGGTAACGAACCTACTGCTGTGACTATAGGGATTATGGCAATGGGCCAATTTGCCAAAATGTTGAACTAAACATCTGAACACTTGAACGCACCAACAACAAGTTGAAGAAAAGAAAACCGAGTCTGGCTCGGTAGCTTTGGTATGTGACACCTGTACGTCCCGTTGTCCTCCAGAGTCACGTTGGTGATCTTGAGCGAGACGTTCCCTCGTCTCAGGTCGTCGATGAACAACACCGTCCTCGTTTCGTACGATGAGAACTTCATGTCCAGGACTTCTCTGGTGTCCCGGTAGAGATGGACGTACCTGAACTCACTCAGTTCGTCGTTGGGGTCGGGTGGACGGTCGGGCTTGGTCCACTCCACCATCAGTCCGCCCACGTCCACCGGAGGCTCCACGCGGCACGGCAGGATGACGTCATCACCTGGAGCCGCCAAGATCGGCAGAACTGATCCGATCACCTGAAACTGACCTGAGAGACGGAGAAAATGTTAAAGTCTGTTATACAACAGTTAGTTCCGACCGGTCCCAACCGAGCAATTTGATTGGACAAGAGACGTTCCATGAGTGCTGATATACAGTATAACAGCACTGCGACTTTTTACGGACGTTATCACTCCGCTGTTCAGCAGTGGACAGGAGCTAAGTCAGAGCCACGTTCCCCATACAGGAGCTGCCCCATCTCTCTGCTGCTACTACAGTTAGAAACGGACCTGAACATTAAAACCTGGACCTGACCTGGTCCGTCTAATTGGAGATAAATCTCTACTAAACCCGGCTGGAAAAAAATCGCCGCGGGGGCAACTACGTTTTGACGGCGATGTGTTTTGATATTAGCGTTAGCTGTTGTTAGCCACGTAGCTCAGCTACTTAGCTTCAACTGTGTTTATTGATTACATAGCTGATAAACAAATGTAATACGGTATCGATAACGTCTCTGTATGTCTTCACGCTGGTCCTGTTGCTCCGGTGCTAATCAGACACGGGCTCAGAACCAGAACCAGCACTGGAAGCAGCTCGGTGGAAAAGCTTGTAGCTAGCATGGATGTATTATATTAACGGTAGCTAGTAGCAAGCTAGTATGAAATGTTTATGTGTTGCCTGGCAACAGCCTTGTCTCCCTTCCAGTTGCGGAACTATTTCTGTTGGCGGAGCCAAATAAATGATTAAATAAACAAACAAATCATAATCTCTTGTAGTTTATTACTGTTCTAAAATGTGCTCGTAGCACTGTTGTATAAAAGCAATATCACACGAGAGGGAGTGCTGTTGTACTGTATATCAGCACGGTGTGATTATCTGCGGCACTCGGCCTGCGGCCTCGTGCCTACGACCGAATCACAGCCGTGCTGATATACAGTACAACAGCACTCCCTCTCGTGTGATATTGCTTAAGTAGATGACATCTTGATATCAGCAACTTTGTTTGATCTTTCAGTGACTACCAACACCTCTCCACGACATCATAATGTGACGTCTTCAGATGTTTGGTTTTGTCCAACCAATGGTCACATGTAGAATGTCTATATGTAGAATTTCACTTAACTAAGGGCGCACTCACACTAGGCAATCGTACCGTGCCCAAGCACGTTTGCCCCCTAAAGTCCGGATTCTATTGCTGGTGTGAGTGCAAGTGTTCCGTGCCTGAGCACGGTCTGGCCCGGCGAGGTGTGCTTGGGCACGGTACGCTTGGCCAGGAATGCGCACACGTAATGCGCTGCGGGCTCGTTCTCCACCACGTGTCTGCAACCGCATGTAAACAACAGTCACTTAACAATTACGTCGCGCCGTAAACATCGCTAGTTAACGTCGCTTTGATTAAACTTCAAGATAACCATGACAACCGGTCAAAGCGCCGTTCTTTCTGCAGTCAGAGCGCATCCGCCGTGTTGGTATATGAACGTGATGACGTTTGTGTTGGAGGCAACCGTGCTTGAGCACGCTTGGGTTCGAGGCAGTGTGAGTGCGGGCCAGTTCCCCGCGAACAGGGGAGGGGGGGCATTCGGGCTTCAGCACGGCACGGATCAACTGGCCCTAGTGTGAGTGTGCCCTAAGCTCCTGTGTTGAGCAGAGGAACAACCAACCGACCAAAGCTCTCTGTCGGAGCAGCTGATTACCGAGCAGCGGAGGTCCGCCCGTGTTTAACGTTTAACAGAAGTACCAAACAGAGTTATACATACAAACAATATAGAAATAAATGACCAGAGCTACTAACAACCGGCCCTACTTGAGTCTCCATTATGAAAGTTTTATCAATCAGCACTTCCAGATTTCAACCGGTAGTCATGGAGACATGCACGCACACCATGCAAGACATGGAGGCCATGGCGGTTGAGTGCATTACTTATTGTTTTCTTTGAAACAACTGTACCTGCTGATTCCAGCTCTTTCTGAAGCTCTCCACCAGTGGTCCTGGACTGTTGGGGAACCCTTCTGATTATTGTTTTGACTCTTCTGTCTGAAATCTTTGGTTGCGTAGGTCTTTAGACAGCTCTTAGACAGCTCTTTGCTATTACCTATCATGCAATACTTATTGTCTGACACCTTGGTGGTGAGAAACCTTTTTAAAAGGCATCAATCAGGACTAAACCAGCAGATATTACTTTGCACTGATAGGAGACAGGATTACATTCTAAATACTGACAAACTCCAGCTGCTTTCTTGGCTTTCCATTCCTTTTTGCCCCTCCTTTTCATCATGTGTTCAATACTTCCCTGTGTCATTTCACTTTATTACACATAACTTAATTTATGGACATAAATGTTCGGATTTCTTTGTATGTGTGCATTACTTGGGTTGATGCCGACATCTGGTGAAAATTTCATGTCAATAGCTCTATTAGAAAGGGCGCATGACGTCTGTCCGACTACCCATTTCTCCGACCACCCATTTCTCAGACTCTGACCATACATTTCTTTATTTTTGCGTCCATCAGTCCGACCTCCCACTTCTCCGACTTAAGTAGCCCTAACCCTTAACCTTACCCTAAACCTAACCTCAACACTGTAGAATGGGTAGTCGGAGAAATGAGCCGTCGGACTTGTGGGCAGTCGGACTGACGTATGCTCCCCTATTAGAAATATATTTTCTGAGAAAAATGTTGACGTGTTCAATACTTATTTTCCCCGCTGTATATAGTGTTATGTCATATAGAGAGCGAGAGAAAATTACAGTTGGAATTTAGTAGACCTAGTAGTAGTCGATCTAAGAGACATACAGAAACGAACGAAAGAAGCCTGGCATACTTTTTTCCCTCGAGCAGCACACTGTGTGGTTTACTGGCGGCTATAACTTAAAGGCTGCAGGTGTGTCGCAGTCATACATGCACACACACAGGATGTTTACTTCGTCAGGTCATCAGGTCACCATACACGTGCACCATACATGTGCACAAATACCACTGCAAAACCTACTAACTGGGCCACCAGCTGCACACCAGCACTCCTGTTTTACTGCGAAAATGCAATTAGCAATAATTCTGCATCTGTCGGGTTTTCGGCCCTGCCCGTCTAGCGGCAGGGGCACATCTTGGTGGATCATGTGACCAATGGTAGTCAGGTCAATTTATCTAAATTATTATTATTATTTGTTAAATATTATTCTTTAAGTGCCACAGGCAGGCTTTCATGCACACACATATGCACACAGTGTTGGGAAAGTTCACTTTCTACATGAACTAGTTCAAAGTTCAGTTCACAAATTTTAAAATGAACTAGTTCAGTTCATAGTTCATAATTCAAAATTTTGAACTAAGTTCACGGTTCCAAAACTGAACTAGTTCATAGTTCTTTTTTTCCCCAATATGTTGCTACAAGCTATTATTTTTCAAAATTATTGCCTCAGCCCATATCGAACCACAGACAGCTATTATTTTAGCACTTTTAACCAGTAGCTAGTATTCGTTATAGTTACTACTTTACTTTCCCCGAAAAGTAACTGAGTTAGAACGTGAAAAATACAGAGTCCAATGTGTGCATGTTTGTAGCCTATATGTGTTTATTAATCCAAACAGAGCGTGAGAGAGAAACTGACACACACACACCTACACTTACACATACACATAGGCTACACATAGGCTACACATACACACACACACACACACACACACACACACACACACACACACACACAGCTGAGGGGCAGAAGCGCTTCTCGACCGCGCGGGCGTCTGATGTGAACAGGAGGGCCACGGGCTCGCGCGTCCGGTGTGGCCCCAGCGTAACCCCCGTCATCTTCTTTTACCAAAGACGTTTTATAAAATAGAGTATCTTTGCTTTTACTAACAACTGGGTCAGTGTTCCTCCAGACAGACAGGCTCCGCGACGCGCTGTATCACTCTGTCTCTTCCATGCGCCGCTGATCCAAACAGCTGATAGGTGTTGCCAGATTGGCTGGTTTTTCAGCTACATATTAACGCCTGTTTACAGTGTTTTAGCTGGGTTTTCTATGGAAATCTGGCACACTCCTGAACGAAGTCGAGAGCGGCGTTCACAAACGCCAGAATGAACGCGTTCACAATAACGTTCATCAAGCAGAAATACCTACGTTCAGTTCACGTTCGCCCAAAATATGAACGAGTTCATGAAGGATCGTTCATTGAACGCGTTCAGGCACAACACCGTATGCACAATTGTGCTGTTGCAAACTTATAAAAGCGAGGATCCTGGTCCTGATAACTTTATTATCTGAAACCTATCTGAAAGAACTAATCATTCCTTACTGTCCTACCAGAGCACGCAGGTCTGTTAGTGACTCCCAGTATCTCTAAAAACAGACAGCTCCTTTACTGTGGAACCAGCTCTCTCCATGGGTCAGAGAGGCAGACACTCTAACTGTGCGTTCACACCAAAAGCTTCCAAAGCGTCAAAAACGCTCGAGGGTGGGCGTCAGACAAGACAGCTCCCAAAACGGCAAATATTTTCAGCCGCTTTGGCCGCTCGTCACGTGACTGGCGTCAAAGTTCGTTCGCGCTGGTCATTGGGGAGTCGAAATACAAAAAAAGGAAAAAAAAAGGCAACCGACGGACATCTCTATTCTGACAGGCTGCCGCCGGTTGCCGCTTAACCGCGTCATAGCTCATTACCCTAAAGTTAACCACGGCTCAACTTCTCATCTGGTGACGCTTTGGACGCTTTGGAAGCTTTGGACGATTTGGAAGCGCGGCGACGCCTGTTGACGCTTTGGACGCTCGGTGTCGCCGGGCGCTCATTGAAAATGAATTGACTTCCGGCGTTTTTGACGCTTTGGAAGCTTTTGGTGTGAACGCACAGTAACTACATTTAAGTCTAGACTTAAGACCTTCCTTTATGACAGGGCTTTTAGTTAGGGCTGGTTCAGGTAGCTCTGAACCATTTTATAGCTACGCTGCTATAGGCTTAGACTGCTGGGGACACATCTGGTTACATGGAGCCCTCTCCTCTCTTCTCCTCTCCTCTCCTCTCCTCTCCTCTCCTCTCCTCTCCTCTCCTCTCCCATCCCCTGTTCTCCTCTCCTCTCCCCACCCCTCCTCTCCTCCCCTCTCCTCTCCCCACCCCTCCTCTCCCCTCCCCTCCTCTCCTCTCCTCTCCTCTCCTCTCCTCCCCTCTCCTCTCCTCTCCCCACCCCTCCTCTCCCCTCACCTCCCCTCCTCTCCTCTCCTCTCCCCTCTCCTCTCCTCTCCTCTCCTCTCCTCTCCTCTCCTCTCCCCACCCCTCCTCTCCCCTCCCCTCCTCTCCTCTCCTCTCCTCTCACCTCCTCTCCTCTCTCCTTTCCCCTCCTCTCCCCACCCCTCCTCTCCTCTCCTCCCCTCTCCTCTCCTCTCCTCTCCCCACCCCTCCTCTCCCCACCCCTCCTCTCCTCTCCTCCCCTCTCCTCTCCTCTCCTCTCTCCTTTCCCCTCCTCTCCCCACCTCTCCTCTCCTCTCCTCTCCTCTCTCCTTTCCCCTCCTCTCCCCTCCCCTCCTCTCCTCTCCTCTCCTCCCCTCTCCTCTCCTCTCCTCTCCTCTCCCCACCCCTCCTCTCCCCTCCCCTCCTCTCCTCTCCTCCCCTCTCCTCTCCTCTCCTCTCCCCTCCTCTCCTCTCTCCTTTCCCCTCCTCTCCCCACCTCTCCTCTCCTCTCCCCACTCCTCCTCTCCCCTCACCTCCTCTCCTCTCCTCTCCTCTCCCCTCCCCTCCTCTCCTCTCCTCTCCTCTCCTCTCCTCTCCTCTCCCACTCCCTCCTCTCCCCTCCCCACCTCCTCTCCTCTCCCTCTCCTCTCCCCTCTCCCCTCCTCCTCTCCTCTCCCTCTCCTCCTCTCTCCCTCTCCTCCCCTCCTCTCTCCCTCTCCTACCCTCCTCTCCCCTCCCCACCTTCCCCTCTCCTCCCCCTCTCCGCTCCTCCCTCCTCCCTCCCCTCTCCCTCCTCCTCTCCCATGCCCTCTCCTTTCCTCCTCCTCTCCTCTCCTCCCCCCTCCCCTCCTCCTCTCCTCCCCCTCCTCTCCTCTCCCCCTCCCTCCCCTCTCCTCTCCTCTCCTCCCTCCCCCTCCCCCTCTCCCCCTCCCTCTCCTCCCCTCCTCTCCTCTCCTCTCACCTCCCTCCCCCTCCTCCCTCTCCCCTCCTCCTCCTCCTCCTCCCTCTCCCTCACCTCCACCACCTCCTCTCCCCTCTCGCTCCCCTCCTCTCCTCTCCTCTTCTCCCCTCTCTCCTCCCCTCCTCTTCTCCCCTCCTCCCCTCCTCCATCCTCTCCATCCCCTCTCCCTCCTCTCCCCCTCCTCTCCCCACTCCTCTCCCCCTCTCCTCTCCTCCCTCCTCCCCACCCTCCCTCCCCTCCTCCCTCACTCTTCTCCCTCTCCTCTCCTCCCCCTCCTCTCCTCCCTCCTCCTCCCTCCCCACCTCCCTCCCTCCCCCCCTCTCCTCCCTCTCTCCCCTCTCCCTTCCCCTCATCTCCTCCGCCCCCTCCTCCTCTCTCCCTTTCCTCTCTCCTCTCCTCCCTCCTCCCCCACTACTCCCTCTCCTCTCCCTCCTTCTCCCCTCCCCCCATCTCCCCTCCCCTCCTTACTCTCCTCCCCCCTCCTCTCCTCCTCCTCCTCCCCATCCTCCTCCCTCTCCCCTCCTCTTCCTCCTCTCTCTTCCTCCTCTCCTCTCCTCCCACCTCCTCTCCTCTCCTCCCCTCCTCCTTCCCCTCCCTCTCCCTCCCCCCCTCTCCTATCTCCTCCGGCTCCCCCTCCTCTCCCATCCCTCCTGCTCCCTCCGTCCTCACTTCTCTCTCCTCTCCTCGCTCTTCTCCCCTCCTCTTCCTCTCCACTCCTCCTCTCCGCCCTCCTCCTCTCTCATCTCCTCTCCTCCACCTCCTCTCCCTCCTCCTCTCCTCTCCCCTCCCTCTCCTCTCCTCTCCCCTCCCCCTCCTCCCCCTTTCCCTCCTCTCCTCCTCCTCTCCTCTCCTCTCCTCTCCCCTCTTCTCCCCTCCCTCCGCTTCCTTCCTCTCTCTCTCTCTCTCCTCTCCCCCTCTCACTCCTCCGCCTCTCCTCTCCTCATCCTCCCTCCACCCCCCTCTCCCTCCTCCCCCTCCCCTCTCCCTCTCCCTCCCCTCCCCCCCTCCCCTCCTCTTCTCCTCCCTCTCTCTCCTCTCCCCTCATCCTCTCTCCCCTCCCTCCTCTCCTCACCTCTCCACACCCTCTCCACTATCACCCCTCTCCTCTCCCTCCTCTCTCCTCATCTCCCCCCTCTCCTCTCCCCACCCTCTCCTCTCCTTCTCCTTCTTCTCAACACCCCACACCCTACCACACTCCTCCCTCTCACCACCATCTCCTCTCCCCCCACTCTCTCTGTCATCCTCTCCACTCCACCTACACCCCCCCCCCTCCCATTCTCTCCTCTCCCCCACCACACTCTCCTCTCCACACCCACCCCTCCTCTCCCCACCTCTCTCCTCTCCTCTCCTCTCACTCACCCCACCCTCCCTCCCCTCCTCCTCTCCTCTCCTCTCCTCAGTATATTTTTGAACTGTCATTTTCTGCTGTACTTTGTAGTTTATCCTTGGTGTCTCGCACTCTCTCTGTGTTTCCGCAGATCCACCAGAGCTCCATCTCTCTGCACCAGCCGCCGCCTGCATCGCCCCCCCCCCCCCCTCCCACCCTTTCCCCTGCTGTTAGACCGGCCTCCCCTCCCTTCCCATGGACCAGTCTACCACCCAGTCCTCCCATCGAGCTGACCGGCTCTCCCTGCCCCCCTTGCCTTGCCTTTATAAATTGTGGGTCTTCTCCCAGACATACTTTTTTTAAAGTATAATTTTTGGGGAGCTTTTTATTACCTTTAATTGATAGCACAGTCGAGAGAGAGACAGGAAATGGGGAGGCAGAGAGGGGGAATGACATGCAGCCCCTCCCAGACAGACTTTTGACCGTTCATCACATGTTTTTCCCTGATACGATGGATCTGCTGCAGTTATCTGCTGTAGGAAAAGAACAGTACAGACTCTTACAGTTTTTCTCGATTGTTTACACACAATTTTTGGTACGTGAGACACAATGGCCTCAACATCTAACTCATGCACCAACTCCCTTGACTAAATCTGCTAAACTACAAGCACAATTCCTGCTTTACACTCAATTTGCAGTTCTATAACACACTTTTTTCCAAAACACTACACACAATTCTCTGCATTTGGCACAATTTTCATGAAGAAAATCTCTTGTTTTCACGAGTAACACACTGTTATTCAAAATTCTAAAGTTAGTTTCCCTACTATTCACACTGACTCATCACATGGGTAAACACCTGTCACACAGTTTTACAATTAGCAATCAGAGCTTTAGCAAAAAAGGGAAACAGGCAGTGATGGATTGACACCAAAAAGAGAGAAACCAAACAGAGAGAGAGGCCACACAACACTAACACACACACACACATATATATATATATATAGCAGTGATCATAATGATGATGAGAAAAGAAAATGCATTGATCACCAAAATTGCATGTTGATAGATGGATTTGAACCTAGACTAGAACAAAGTCTTTGACTACAAGGAGTGCTGCTCTACTAGGTGAGCTACATGTTACAGTAACCTCTGCTCATCAAAATTCTGTGTTCAGTCTTTCAAAATTGTTCGGCCGTAAACCAGCTGACCCCGACCGACTCTTTTTTTTTTCTTTTGTGGTCAGATCAGCACGGCTGCATCGTCACACGGCCACCTCGGTCGCGTCTTCACGCATTTCATTTGTTACCGTGTATTTGAGTGTTCTGAGTATCAAAACAATATTCTAAAATTTTACAACACATTTATATATGTACTGTAGTTACAGTAAAAAAAAAAAAAACCTAAGTCATTATGAGGAATGGAGTAGAAGTGTTTTCCATTCATCCTAGTGTTTTACACTGAGCACATCAGTGTTCAACTGGTTCTTATAAATGTCTAGTCATAAGTAACATTGTTTTGAATGTGAAGTTTCATTTTGCACTTTTTTTTTTTTAAACTCTCAATGAGAGCGAAGAACTTTCTGATACAGATATTACAAGGTTTTCAATCACATTTCAAAGTTAAAGTTTAAATGTGGAGCTTAGGATCTCACTGAAGCTGAATGAAAACTTCAATCATACCTTCAACAGATGAGCAGGAGACCAGCAGCAGGAAGACGGAGACAGTCAAATGTAACAACACGGGTGAGAGAGAAAATCTCTCAACAGTCTGGTCCATTTCCATATAAAGTCTAGATTTTATTCTACTGCCATGAAGCATGAGCAGACATACAAGAATAAGAATGACTCATCTCATCTCTCCTTTTACAGGCTGGCTCCTCCACCCTTCCTCTCTCACATTGGCCAACAATTTGCATTGAACTGAGCTCCACCTACAGTATCTGTAGAAGAGGAACTCATGTAGGCTATATACTATATAGACTCGCTACACTGTTTGCTCCCAAAGTATTCAATAATTTAATGGAGAACTACATAAAAAAAGAGAGACAATGACTATGTTTGAGCTGTTAAGCTCTTTTTAGCTCCACCTATCAGTACAAAAGGAACTCATGCAGGCTATATAAATTTAGAAAATATAAATTTGATTTACACTAACAGACCAAAACATATCAAGACATAGACCTACAGCATTTGTTTCCCCAAGCCACTACTTGACTCAACAGCTGTTGTTCAAAGTGCTGCAGTGAAGTTCACCATCATTATCAGTGGTATCAGGACTTTAAAATGTTTGGATTGATCATTTAACAGTTGATTCAGATGTAAATCTCTCACTCCGTTTGACTTTAAAAGGCTACAGTTACAGGGGATTTCTCAAACATGCGGAAATTGCACCACAGCGTGGATGAACGGTGATAAAACAAAAACATGAAAGGAGGAAATTACTCACCGTGACTAATTGTCTTCTGGTTCCTCCGAAAAGACTGACGGAGCGACTTCCCAGCGGGAGAGACACTCATTTTAGGTAAGAGCTGCTTGTTATTTCTATCGCTCTGACTCCGACCACCACATGACAACGGGGGGCGTGTCCTTCCTGTTCAATGTTCACATCCTCCCGCCTTTACTGTAAAATCCAGTTCAACTTTATTCGTATAGACACAGTTAATAATGTATGTAGGCTAAGCTATTTTTGTTATGGCAGGTATTATTCATTACACAGGATGTATAGAGTTTTATTTTGAAGGGAGACCGGAAGTGTTGTGTTTGTTGACCTAGTCCATTTCACATCGGCCAGCAACGACCAGGGCTTCCTCTATAGTCAGTAGCCCCCTGCTCATGACATGTAGCTCGCAGAGTTGGGTCGAGTCCCACCAGGAACCTACGAAGATTGACCGGCATTAAGTTTAATATTCAACATTGATTTGACATTCAAAATACAAACTATTAGGCGCTTCAACCATTTGAGTGATCCATCTGTGCAACATACAAATGAATATTCCTCACTTAGCCTACCACAAGGCTTCTTTTTCAAATATATCTTTTCATCAGTTTTTTTCAGATCTAGCCTATTTTCTTTGGCGAAGGATCCATGTGTTAATCCATCAGCACCCAATTGACGCGGCACCCACACAAAACAAAACACACCAGACATCCTGAGTTCTCAATTCTTGATAGACAGCACACACAGGACCTCTAACCAGGTCAGGGTGGAGGACGCTCGCAAAAAAGCACAAGCTGAACATATGACACTGTTCTGAGGTTTATTGTTTTCTATCCACTCCATTGACCTTTGAGTTGCCAAAAGTTCAGTAGAGAAAATAGATAGGCTAAGTTATCTGACAAGCAGATGCTAAAGAAAAGTTTCTCATCTGCCACATAAACTCAAATCCCAGTTGAATTCCCAGAAACAGGATCCATTGAACCCTCACAGAAGACATAGTACTGTTTATTAATGCCACACATGATGGGAAATTTGTTGTTACAGTAGCATTTGTAACATACAAGGTAAAAAAAAAAAAAAGTAGAAGAACAGCAAATAGCCTAAAGATATATAAAAAAACAAAACAAAAAAACAATGAAAGACAAACATATATACTAAAATGTTTCTGTAATATATATATTTACAAGAATAGAATAAACTTATACACACATCTTAATGAGAACTATTTTTCCCTTCTTCAAGGAGAGACAGCAGAACTCTCTCCATGGGTCAGAGAGGCAGACACTCTAACTACATTTAAGTCTAGACTTAAAGCAGATAACAGTGGCACGGCCGTTTCGGCTAATGCTGTGTTCAAGGCAGGCTTTTGAAACCGTAAGTTACAGCTTCAAGTCACAACTACGACTTGGTAGCGTTCCAGGTAACCCGTAGCTCGTGTTTTACCGTCCTGTTGTCTGTGAAAGTTCCCTATAACGGCCACTCGTAACTTCCGACCCGTGAACTCGTACCAGATCGAACTGGTATGACTTCACAGGAAGGAAAAAACACAAAGTACGAGTTTCCTTGAACGCACCATGAGTTAGCAGCCCCCGCCCTTGTCAGGCATCAATTGGTCCTCGTGCTACGTCACCACATTCACGCGCATCCCTTGGCTGCACACACAGCCCTTCATGCCGTTCTCTCCCCTCATTGGATAACACTTTGTATCCCACAAGGAAAATTTTCTCCTCGGTTTACAGCAGAGCAGAGTGACGGAGAGACTCGTGTTTAGGCTGAAATACTTCATGTAAGTGATTGCTGACGGAAAATAGGACTATTTAGGACTTATATTAACAAAAACATTCCACTGATATCTGCTTTAAGACCTTCCTTTATGACAGGGCTTTTAGTTAGGGCTGGTTCAGGTAGCTCTGAACCATTAGCTACGCTGCTATAGGCTTAGACTGCTGGGGACACATCTGGTTACATGGAGCCCTCTCCTCTCCTTTCCTCTCCTCTCCTTTCCTCTCCTTTCCTCTCCTCTCCTCTCCTCTCCTCTCCTCTCCCATCCCCTCTTCTCCTCCCCTCTCCTCTCCTCTCCTCTCCTCTCCTCTCCTCTCCTCTCCTCTCCCATCCCCTCTTCTCCTCCCCTCTCTCCTCTCCTCTCCTCTCCCATCCCCTCTTCTCCTCCCCTCTCTCCTCTCCTCTCCTCTCCTCTCCCATCCCCTCTTCTCCTCCCCTCTCTCCTCTCCTCTCCTCTCCTCTCCTCTCCTCTCTTCTCCTCTCCTATCCCCTCTTCTCCTCCCCTCTCTCCTCTCCTCTCCTCTCCCATCCCCTCTTCTCCTCCCCTCTCTCCTCTCCTCTCCTCTCCTCTCCCATCCCCTCTTCTCATCCCCTCTCCTCTCCTCTCCCATCCCCTCTTCTCCTCCCCTCTCCTCTCCTCTCCTCTCCCATCCCCTCTTCTCCTCCCCTTTCTCCTCTCCTCTCCCATCCCCTCTTCTCCTCCCCTCTCCTCTCCTCTCCCATCCCCTCTTCTCCTCCCCTCTCTCCTCTCCTCTCCTCTCCTCCCCTCTCTCCTCTTCTCCTCCCCTCTCTCCTCTCCTCTCCCATCCCCTCTTCTCCTCCCCTCTCTCCTCTCCTCTCCTCTCCCATCCCCTCTTCTCCTCCCTTCTCCTCTCCTCTCCCATCCCCTCTTCTCCTCCCCTCCCCTCTCCTCTCCTCTCCCATCCCCTCTTCTCCTCCCCTCTCTCCTCTCCTCTCCTCTCCTCTCCTCTCCCATCCCCTCTTCTCCTCCCCTCTCTCCTCTCCTCTCCCATCCCCTCTTCTCCTCCCCTCTCTCCTCTCCTCTCCCATCCCCTCTTCTCCTCCCCTCTCTCCTCTCCTCTCCTCTCCTCTCCTCTCCTCTCCTCTCCTCTCCTCTCCTCTCCTCTCCCCTCTTCTCCTCCCTTCTCTCCTCTCCTCTCCTCTCCCATCCCCTCTTCTCCTCCCCTCTCTCCTCTCCTCTCCCATCCCATCCCCTCTTCTACCCCTCTCCTCTCCTCTCCTCTCCCATCCCCTCTTCTCCTCCTCTCTCCTCTCCGCACATTTTGAACTGTCATTATCATTTTCTGTTGTACTCTGTGTTTCCACAGATCCACCAGAGCTCCATCTCTCTGCACCAGCCACCGCCTGCATCGCCCCCCCCCCCCACCCCCCCCCACACCATTTCCCCTGCTGTTACAATAAACCGGCCTGCCCTCCCTTTCCATGAAGCAGTCTGCCACCCGGTCCTCCCATTATGCTGGCCTGCTCTTCCTGCCTTTCCTCCCACCAGAAGCTGCCTCATCAACTCTTGTTACAGTACAGTAACATTTCCATGTGTCCAACATTCTCTGTTGTGAACTGTTTTCTTGTCTGTAACAACATCTATTGCACGTCTGTCCGTCCTGGGTGAGGGATCCCTCCTCTGTTGCTCACCCTGAGGTTTCTCAGATTTTTCCCTGTTACAGGAAAAGGGTTGCCATGGAGTTTTTCCTCAGTGGATGTGAGGGTCTAAGGGCAGAGGATGTTGTTATGATGCCATGTAAAAGCCCTTTGAGACTAATGTTTGTAAAAACGGGCTACAGACCCAACCACTCTATCCCACTCCAACCCAGTATCCCCTGCCAGCTGCTTTATGGTGTTTGTTTGCTCTCTTTTCTTTATATATTAACTCCCAAGACTTATATAAAAGGAAGTTCACTGGAGAACGACTTGTTATATCACTTGGTTAAACACAATAATGGAGCCCTAGTTTACATCTCCTGTTTACCAGTGGCATCTCCCCATTTCCTGGTATTGACTTCACCGTCTCACCAAATATACGTATAATGTATATTTGCATTTCTAGTCCGGACTTACTCACACTCTCACACTCTCACACACACACACACACACACACACACACACACACACACACACACACACACACACACACACACACACACGCACACACACCTGGCAGTTACAGGGCTCCACCTGGTGGTTACTCCACAATATGATATAAACTAATGTATTTCATGCATCAGCCTACAATGTAAAAAGGTTGACTCTAATAGAATACAGTAAAAATGTCAAATTTTTCTTCAAAATGAAATGCTGGCATTATACAGAATGCATGTCTGTAGGGGAGAGTGGGGTAAGTTGAGCCACTTTTTGTATTCAGGATCACTACAGACAATTATAGTTTTATTGCTAACTAACACATCTGCATATATTTCAGGATGTTTTGCATCCCTACAAATTAACAGAATGAGTGTAAATATAACTGTTTTTAAAATATAGCATGTTCAAAAAAAGTGGTCTTGATCAACCTCCCCTTCTTTCCTTCCATCCATCCATCTCCTACCTCCCCCTTTACTTAATATTTCATCTGTCCAGGTTACAGGTGAACACAAACTGCAGGGACTTCCTGCTGAGCCACCAACTCACTGAGATTTGGGGAGTTTTTCAATTACGTGGCATCTTGGGAAGAATCCCAGATATTTTTCTTTGAAAGTAAAGTTTGGCACACTATAAACAACTTTTCCTGTTTATAGGAACATACTTACTGTAATCACAAACATACAGAATCTTGATTTAATCATTTGGACATATACTGTACAGCCAAAATACATTTATTAAGTGTATAGGATAGGTGGCTCAACTTACCCCTGGCCAAATGGATCAACTTACCCCACAGCTACCTTAGCTTGGGTTTATTGCTCTCACAGCTAAAATGGTGCAGTTTCATGCTAGGTTTACTACCTCATGTTGTAGCTCATAGATACCACAACCCATGTATAAAACAAATTTGCAATTATCTCCTTTGGTCTAAACACAATTCTCATGAAACTTATGATCGACAAAATTCACTCTCGAGAGTGAAAAATTATTTTTTGCTTTTACTCACGTGGTTCTAACCTTCACAGACTCCATGAAATGATGCCTGCCTCCCAAATATTTGGTCACATGCTAACTTTTTCCTATAGTTTCCTAGAAACAAGGGGTGGGTCAACTTACCCACTGGCTCATCTTACCCCACTCTCCCCTATAGTGTTTTAGTTGTGAGATAAAAAAAAAAAGCTCCTGATTTACCTTTTAGTCTATATGCAATAAATACTCCAACTACAACCGCTGGAAGCAGCAGGAAGCAGACAGGAAGGACCAGTTTGCTCCACAAGAAAACATTACCTGATGGAAAAAAAATACAAGCAAACTGGTTACCCACAACAACAGCAAGTGAAGTATAACATCACTACAAACACTGTGGCCGCTGTTTTGTGCTTCAGCTGTGTTTTTACACCTGAAATCAGTATTTTTCTCTGAGTTATCAAGTCACGTTTCCTGTGACTGTTTCAAAAGAAAATCTCCTTGGTGTCTTTTTGGGAAATGTCAGATTTGCAAGTGTTATTATTACTCTGTTTAAATAACCTAGAAGTTAAAAAGCAAAACCTTTGAATCACTGTGTTACCTTCACTGTCCGTCTCCTCCAGATGATCTAGTTTGTGGAGTTATGGGGAAAAAAACAAACATCTTAATGAGCGTGAAGAAGAACTCTCATTTTTCAATCAAATTTCAGAGTTAAAGTTTAAAATTGGGGCTCAGGATCTCACTGAAGCTGAATCAGTACGTATCGGTGAAAACTTCAATCATACCTTCAACAGATGAACAGGTTAACAGCAGCAGGAAGACGGACAGTCAAATGTAACATCCCAGGTGAGAGTGAAAATCTTTGAGCAACCTTCTCAGTCTCCAGATTTTATTCTAGTGGGGTGGAGCATGACCAGACACACTACAAGTATAGGAATGACTCACAGCCTGGTGTTTAAAGGCTCCACCCACACTTTCTCACATTGGACCACCTGTCTCCACTGGACCCACCTCCTCCTGTCAATACAACAGGAATGTAGAATATATACATTGAATTTATAGTAGCATCACTAAAGTGTACTGAGACATTAGCAGCTATGTTTTCTCAAGCTACTGTAGTCAAAAAAGGAAAAGGAAGATCTACTATATGAAATGGTGACTGGTTGTTCTGACACTTCAGATATTTGCTGTGAATCTGGGGTTTCACAGCCCCAGGTGGGAAACATGACGTGGGCTAAACGTCGACAACCTCTGCAATTACTTTCTTTACAAAGTGAAATAAATAAAATCCTCAACACTTTCTTTTTGTAAGATAACATGTTGTGAATAATTATATCCGATAGAGTGCAATCTTCAAAGGTTGTGGTTGACGCTGACACATTGACTCGAGGTGTGAAGTACATGTATAGATACTTACACAGTAGTTTTCAGTGAGCAACAGTCCAGCAGCATGGAGGTACTGTGCACCATAGTTGGTGAGTTTTAGCAACGATATATGATTAGAAGTATATGTGTGGTCTTGTTTAATGTCTTTAATGTTAATGTTATAAAATCATTGCTAATTTGTTGATTTTAGGAGAAGTTATCAAGAATTCACATTAAGAAATTGCAATACATTTCTTAATGTGTTTATTTTCAGACAAACGATTTTATGAAAACCATCATAACTATTATCATTGTAAACTGCAGGCACGTATTACCGTGATGTTATTGTATATTGGTTTATAGTATTTTTCTGTATAGTTGACCGTTGTTGACATTTTCTAATTCTACCACATATTTGATGTTATATAATAGTCATGGCAAGTAAAGTTGTTATTGTTTCAATGACAAGGCAGCTCAGTGTTTGCTGACCAACCGGGGGCCCAGCATTAGAAGCAAAGCGACCCACAGGCAGGTGGGTTTTAAGGGGTTGAATTGATGTTTGTTAGTTGTTAGTTAAACAGGAAGATAACCTCCGTACTCTGCACCAAAATGCAACAAGACTTCCCCCCACAGCTGATACATGGCTACACTTAGCATCTTTCAATAAGCCACAAGAGGTTTGTTTTCGTCAAATGACCTAAAGTGCTAACTGTCTTACAGAGCAGTAGATGCAAACCTGTAAGTGACAGTTCACACGGACAGCAGTATGTTTGATATGTGGGTGGTGGTGCTGTTGCTGCTGCTGCTGCATGTGAAGAGTTTGGCGGAGTTTGTAAATGTTGGGTCTTTTGAGCCGTGGGTGAAGCTTTGATCTTCTAAAGTTGCTAGCCTTAGTTACTGCAGCTGCTGCACACACTGATGTTAGGGTTAGGCTGCAACAATCTCAGTTTTTCTCATCATCTTTGTTTCTTGCAGCGGTTCTCGAAGTCATTCCCCCCAGATCCCAGTTCTTTCTGTATGAGAACCTCAGTCTGAGCTGTGTGGAGCCTGGAGTCTCCTCTGGGTGGAGATTAAAGAGGAACACAACCCAAAACAAAAATGAAGAATGTTCTGTAAGCTGGGGGAAAATCAAAGGATCCAAGTGCTTCACAGACCTTCACATGTTAGACACTGGTGTTTACTGGTGTGAGTTTGGAGAGGGGACATGCAGCGATGCCGTCAACATCACTGTGACCAGTGAGTTCAATCAAGGTCTAGCTACGGTGGTTGTCCTCAGTTTCATGTTTCTTCCATGTTCTTCCAGAGACATCGAAGATATCAAGCATTTGAGTGAAAAGTTGTCTGAAAATTGTGGCCCAAAGTTGTTTTGCGTTCATCTTTGAGTCCTGGTGGACATTGGTGGAAAATCCAACCTGAGGTAAAACCAGACGTAAGACTCAGGAGTCCAGTAAAGTTCCTTGGCTCCTCTTGGTGATTCAGACTTTGCTAAAATTCCATCAGTTCACCCCTGTTTTCCTTTGAGTGTTTTTTCCAAATGTGAAGAATTTCCAACAAGGTGTGGTTCCTAAAGACAACACACCATCCTGCTTCAACAAGCTAAATGCTATGTTAATGTTTCAGTTTGTTAAATAACCAACCTGAGGTAAAACCAGAGGTAAGAGGAGTCCAGTAAAGTGGGTAGAAATCATGAATGTCAGTACAAAAACGTTTGTGGCAGTCCACCCATGGTTGTGAAGATAACTTACAGGACCAATAGATCCTGGGTGAAGAGTGTGGGGTAAATACCAGATAATCTAAAATGTCCTGATAGCAAAGGGAGACAAACAGATTCATCAACTTTCTTTGCAAGACATCGACGAGATGGCTTAACAGGAGACTCACAAAGTTCCTTGGCTCCTTTGTGATTCAGACTTTGCTTCAACACAATGATCTTCCAACTACTTCCTGTTCGTTCTGTTGTCCAGGTGGCCAGGTGATCCTGGAGAGCCCGGTCCATCCCGTCCAGGAGGGAGAGGCTGTAAATCTGAGCTGCAAAACTAAGGAGGATGACGTCAACATCACAGCTGGATTTTACAAAGACGACGTCCTCATAGGAACCAGCTCCACTGGAAACATCACCATCCACAGTGTTAGCAAGGCCGACGAAGGTCTCTACAAGTGTGACATCGGTGGAGTGGGGGAGTCAAGAAGCAGCTGGCTGACAGTCAGAGGTGAGAGGAGCTGCTAAATGTCACGTTAACTTAGCATGAACTCAACGTCGACCAAGCACACAGAGTTGTTGTTGTTTTTTTGCCACATTTTACTGTGTAAACTGTGGTTTTTCTCCTTAATCGTTTTGAAGGTCGTCGTCCTGGATCTTCTCCACCACATCTAACACATATTCTGCTTCCTGTGTTTGGCGTCTACCTCTTTCTGGCCTTGGTAGCACTGTTTCTCCTCTGCAGGAAGCACAAAGGTCGGCCTCAGCTAAACCATGATGATTTTAAATAGCACACTGTTGGTTTGCTTGTTGCTAAACTAGCCAAAACAAAGAGTGACCCTAATGAAGGTTTTGCTTTGCTGCAGATAAAATCGACCCTCAGGTGTACACTGTCGCCATCTACACACAGGTCCAAGTCACGAGGGACACAGGTAACATAGACCTTTTTACTGAATAAAGTTTATAAATATCCAGCAGCTCTTCTTCTCTTCAAGGTTCAAGGTCATTTGTTGTTGTTCAACTTCATGTTGCACATGACAGAACGAAATTTGTGCTCAGGTCCCAGCACAAAACTACAACAGTCACATCACAACTACAACATAACACAATGACTCACCATTAATGAAGCAGAAATCTGAGGCCAACACCTCATTAGTTTGTATCTTTGTGTCTTTTGCAGAAATCAATGCTGAATCCATTTTCTATTCAGCATTCAAACGGGTGTCCACCTGAGAGGAACCAGCACATCCAGCGTTAATTCATTATTATTTCCATGATCAATCTACTGTATCAGATTCTCTTGTCTTTTCTTGTCTCTTACCATTTGCACAAATAAAGTGAATCCCATCCACTTGTTGGTATTCCATTCACACCTTTCACAGTTCAACCTCTGACATCTTGACTCATAGTAAAAAAAAACAATGCTAATCTAAACTTGTTCTCCCTGTGCCTCCACTGCCTGTTTCCATCCCACAGTCCAAAGATATAAAAAATAAAATGAGGTTAATTGGTGACTCTGAAGCGTCTGTAGACCAGCGACCTGTCCACATGAACCCTAACCCAGACTCCAGCTCAACCAACCCTACAAGGTTCGCTTCTGTAGCTAATGGACGGACCAACTCTTGACATTTTGGGGGAAAATGCATATGATTCTTGCCACAAAGGGAGATGAAACGTAGAAGTAGAGGATCCATGTTGCCCAGGTGGGAAACATGACGTGGGTTAAAAGTTACCAGACGTGTAAACAACAATAGAACAAACCAACCGGTAGCAATGAAAAAACAATTGTCACAATAAGGGGACAACTGCACATTATCACCTGTGCAATAACATCTTTATACATAGAAATATATAAAAATAAAAAAAAACACTTCCTGTTTGTAAGACAAGCTGAATTACATAATTACGTCAGGGAAAGTGAAATCTTCAAAGGTTGTGGTTGATGCTGACATCCTGTCGACTTGAGGGTCTTCACTCGAGGTGTGAGGCAGCTACTGACAAAGTAGTTTTCGGTGAGCAACAGTCCAGCAGCATGGAGGTACTGTGCACCATTGTTGGTGAGTTTGATCAACGATATATGATTAGAAGTATATTTGTTGTCTTGTTTAATGTCTTTAATGTTAATGTTTTAAAATCATTGCTAATTTGTTGATTTTAGGAGAAGTTATCGAATTTAGGAATAAAGTCTGGCATGAGAAATTGCAATATGTTTCTTCATGTGTTTATTTTCAGACAAACGATTTTATGAAAACCATCATAACCATTATCATTGTAAACTGCAAGCACATAGTCACTGTGGTGTTTTATTGGTTTATTGTATTTTTCTGTATAGTTGACCGTTGTCGACATTTTATCATTCTACCACATGTTTGATGTTATATAATAGTCATGGCAAGTAAAGTTGTTATTGTTACACTGACGAGGCAGCTCAGTGTTTGCTGGTCAACCAGGGGCCCAGCATTAGAAGCAAAGCGACCCACAGGCTGGTGGGTTTTAACTGGTTGAATTAATGTTTGTTAGTTGTTAGTTAAACAAGAAGATAACCTTCGTACTCTGTACCAAAAATGCACCAAAACTCCCCCCACCTTCACAACCGGCTATATCTGATACACAGCTATACTTAGCATCTTTCAAAAAGCCACAGGATGTTTGTTTTCGTCAAATGACCTAATGTGTAGATGCAAACCTGTAAGTGTCAAGACTCAGTTCACACGGACAGCAGTGTGTTTGATATGTGGGTGGTGGTGCTGCTGCTGCTGTATGTAACAGTTTGGCGGAGGCAGATGGTGTAAATGTTGGGTCTTTTGAGCCGTGGGTGAAGCTTTGATCTTCTAAAGTTGCTAGCCTTAGTTACTGCAGCTGCTGCACACACTGATGTTAGGGTTAGGCTGCAACAATCTCAGTTTTTCCTCATCATCTCTGTTTCTTGCAGCGGTTCTTGAAGTCATTCCCCCCAGATCCCAGTTCTTTCAATATGAGAACATCAGTCTGAGCTGTGTGGAGCCTGGAGTCTCCTCTGGGTGGAGATTAAAGAGGAACACAACTGCAAACAAAAATGAAGAATGTTCTGTAAGATGGGGAAAAGTAAACAAATCCCAGTGCCTCATTGACCTTCACATGTTAGACACTGGTGTTTACTGGTGTGAGTTTGGAGAGGGGACATGCAGCGATGCCGTCAACATCACTGTGACCGCCGGTGAGTTCAATTAATGTCCCGCTACGGGTCGGTGCATGTTTCTTCCATGTTCATCCAGAAACATTGAAGATATCAAGCATTTGAGTGAAAAGTTGTCTGAAAATTGTGGCCCAAGTTGTTTTGAGTTCTTCTTTGAGTCCTGGTGGACATGGGTGGCAAATCTGAAGGATTCCCATGACAGATTTTTGAGTTACTGTGTTCATGAGGTCAACATCCTGCTTTGTGAGGGTCACCTTAGCCTCGACCTTTGAACATTGACGTTCGACCACAAAAATCTCATTAGTCCATCCTTGAATCCACATAAACTTTTACTCCTCCTCACTCCTTAAAGAGTTCTTAAGACAAGACCAAAGCAGTAATTGGCGACGATGCTGTAGAGTTGACTTCTTTTGAGTGTTTTTGCCAAATCTGAAGAATTTCCATCCCAGGTGTGGTTGAGATATCATGTCCAGGAGGAACAGGATGGACTTCCTAAAGACAACACATCTTCAATCCTGACCTCTGTCTGAGGTGTAAAAACGAAACCATCTTGCTTCAACAAGCTAAATGCTAATGTTAATGTTTTGCTGGTTTGTTCGCACCAACCTGAGGTAAAACCAGAAGTAAGACTTTATGAATCCAGTAAAGTCAACAGGATACAGGAATGACGGCAAAAGAGTTTGTGACGATCCGTCCATGGTTATGGTGGTAATTTAGTCTGGATCAGCTGGAAAATATCCAGCAGATAATCTAAAAATACTTCATGTATTGTAATGTATTAGTAGCAAAGTTGGAAAAACAGATTCATCAGCTTTCTTTGCAAGACATAGATGAGATGGCTTAAGACTCAGGAAGTTCCTCGGCTCCTCTTTGTGATTCACACTTTGCTTTAACACAATGATCTTCCAACTACTTCCTGTTCGTTCTGTCGTCCAGTTGGGAATGTGATCCTGGAGAGCCCGGTCCATCCCGTCCAGGAGGGTGAGGCTGTAAATCTTCGCTGCAAAACTTCGGCGGATGACGTCAACATCACAGCTGGATTTTACAAAGACGACGTCCTCATAGGAACCAGCTCCACTGGAAACATCACCATCCACAGTGTTAGCAAGGCCGACGAAGGTCTCTACAAGTGTGACATCAGTGGAGTGGGGAAGTCAAGAAGCAGCTGGCTGACAGTCAGAGGTGAGAAGAGCTGCTAAATGTCACGTTAGCTTAGCACGAACTCAACGTCGACCAAGCACACAGGCCGTAAACTGTGGTTTGTTTTCTCTTTTATTGTTTGAAGGTCATCGTCCTGGATCTTCTCCACCACATCTAACACGTATTCTGCTTCCTGTGTTTGGCGTCGGCCTCTTTCTGGCCTTGGTAACACTGCTACTCTTCTACAAGAAGCACAAAGGTCGGCCTCAGCTAAACCCTGATGATTTTAAATAGCACACTTTTGGTTTCCTTGTGGTTAACGATATGAAACTAGCTAAAACAACCAGTGAACTAATGAAGGTTTTGCTTTGCTGCAGATAAAATGGACCCTGAGTCTGTGTCGTACACTGTCGTCGCCTTCCCACAGGAAGTCCAAGTAACGAGGGACACAGGTAACATACCGGTAGACCTTTTTACCTAAATAAAGTTTGTAAATATCTGACAGCTCTTCTGCTCTTCATCAGAAAGAGTTGGGTCAACCACAACAACAATAGTAAACAATGACTCATCATTAAAGCAGCAGAAATTGACACCACTAACAGTTTGTATCTTTGTGTCTTTTGCAGAAATCAACACAGAATCTGTTTTATATTCAACGCTCATGCCGGTGTCCACCTGAGAAAACCAGCACATCCAGGGTTAATTTATTAACCCTGGGGGTCCAGGCGAGTTTGAGATGAAGCTAGCTCTAACTCGCCTGGACCCCCGGAAAGCAAGAGGGCCGGATGGTATTCCAACATGGCTGCTTAAAGAACAGGCAG
Organism: Trachurus japonicus; assembly: GCF_045865225.1. Lineage (NCBI taxonomy): Eukaryota > Metazoa > Chordata > Actinopteri > Carangiformes > Carangidae > Trachurus > Trachurus japonicus. Next base: position 11,423,257 of record NC_140924.1, read on the forward strand.
AGGACCTGGCCCCGGTCATCACACATCTGGCCAACTGTTCCTACCAACAAGGGCGTGTTCCAGACATATGGAAAGAGTCAAATGTCTGTCCCATACCCAAAGGCCAAGATCCCGGCTCAATCTCAGATTGGCGTCCCATCTCTCTAACTTCTTGTGTAGGGAAAACAGTAGAACGGTTTGTTTTGAAAAAGCTTATGCCCACAGTGCTCGATGTGTGTAAAAATCAATATGCATATCTGCCCAAACACAGTACCACAACAGCTTTAGTTAGAGCAATGCACACCTGGCTCACTGAAACTGACTCCAAACCAACAATGGTGAGAGTACTGTTGGCAGATATGTCAAAGGCGTTCGACCAGATTGACCACGGGACCCTGATGCAAAACATACTGGATTTAAAACTGTGCCCATCTCTGACAGCCTGGATACACAGTTACATCACAGGGAGGAGACAAAGAATGGTGGCAAATGGGGCCCACAGCCCCTGGATTGAAGTGACATCTGGAGTGCCACAAGGGGGGGGTAGTTTCCCCATATGTCTTCCTCCTCTATATGGCCACCTGGGATGCTGTGTTTGAGGACCCTTGATGTGGGATATGCGGATGACATCGGGCTGTCGAGAGCAGTCCCCATATGCGACATCAAGACAGACACGTCAATGCGCCTGGAAGCACAAAGGCTGGACGAATGGGCAGCAAAGAACAACATGATGCTAAATGGGAAAAAATCGGTTGAGCTACGGATATGCTTTGCACGGGACCCTCCACAACCTCCTCCGCTGGTGCTGGGGGGACAGGTGGTACCTGTTGTGGAAACAACAAAGTATCTGGGATACCACCTTGACCAAAAGCTGACTGGAGATGTGCACATTGAGAAGGCAGTAAAATCTGCCTCCAAGCGGCTGCACTATCTCACCGTCATGGCGAGATATGGTCTACCTGCAGACGACCTCACTACCATCTACACCGCTCTCATCAGGCCGTGTCTCGAATATAGCTCAGTGCTCTTCGTAGGTTGCTCAAAAAAACAACAGGCAGAGCTGGAGCGGGTTCAGACACGTGCCTGTAAAATCATCAGAAGGAGAGCTGGCAACATCTCACAACCCCTACCACCACTCCAGACCAGGAGGGAGGAGGCTGCAGTGAAGTTGGTCAGGGACATGCTGCATGCACGACAAGAAACACCCTCTGCATGACCTGCTACCTCCAACACGAGGCAACTGCACAGCTAAGACGCTGAGGAACCAGCACAAGCTGGCTGAACCGATGGCCAAGACCAGCAGGCTAAGAAACTCAACCCTGCACACTGCAGTCAGGTTATACAATAGTGGCTACAAATGATAGCTAACTGTCTTTGCTCATTGCCCTGAAATATTTTCTTTTAACTCTGAAATTATTTGTTTGTTTCTATGTAGCTTCTTTTGAAATGTTTTTGTAAAGTTCTGCAATTTTTGAATTAAATAAAATCAATCTCTCAATCTCTCACTATGTCCATGATCAATTTCTACTGTGTCAGATGCTCTTGTCTTTTTCTGTCTCTTAACATTTGCACAAATAAACTGAGCCATCTACACTTCTCGGTTGTAGTTGAATTAATATGCACACAGGCAAACGCAGGTAGAGACAAACTCTCAAATACTTGCGTTTCAAAAGAAGGAAAAAATAGATTCTATATGGAAACAAACTCAGATTTTAATGTCACCATTTCCTGTTCTCCCACACAAACAAAAGAAAAACAAAAGGAGCCACAGATGTAGGTGTAGAGACAGTGGGTCTCATTCATGAAACGTGAGTAAATCTGTGTGTAGATTTGCACATAAAAGCTCATGTTACTAAAACTCTACTCCGGATTCATGAACGGTGCGGGAAACTCAGATTTGATCATAAACACGTGTGTAAGATGATGAATCCCAACCCATCGTAAACTAACAACACGCCCCCGGTGATCAGCAATTAGCATAGATCTCCATACATGAATAGCCATATAAGGAGATCCTGACCACCATATTAGGAGGTAGGTGCATCCTGTTCACCTGCGGCCATGACGCAAACAAGGAAAGAGGGAGAGAGAGAAAAAAGAGAGAGATCGCGGATCGAAGTCATTTTGGGTGAAGTGGAGTCCAGAAAAAATATTTAATTCTCTTCTGTTAGTAGTGGTGACTGGAACAGGTCAAAGGCGTGGAGGGAAGAAACAGATTTAGTGAATTAAGTATCCTTGGTTTATTAAAGAACCGTTTAAGAAGTAAAACCAGAATAGTTCGATATGAAACATGAAAAAAAAAAAAAAACTACAGAGCTACAGCAGCGACGGGAGGAGGAGGCTCTTCACAGCCTCAGCTGTAGAGGAGCATGAAGTTATATAGGCAGGTTATATTGTTACAGAAGCACCAGCCGTCTGTCACAGCTCCATCCAAACCGGTGCCGACTGCGCTACTGCGCAGGGTGAAGTGTGCGCCCACCGAGCGTGTTACAACACAAAAAAGTTTTTTCCGGTTTTATATCAGATTATTTTCATCATAAGATGGAGCCTTGACGTGTTTGTGCGTGTCCGATCCCTAAAACGTCTCTCTCTCCAAATATTTCTAATTGTTTGTCATGTTTAAATTACGTGTTTCAAAGGCATCAACGTATTTTGAACATGAGAGAGAGGAATATGGATTAAAATTGTAATTTTCAACAGTGACAAGCAGTATTTCTTTGCATTCCTACATTTACACAAGCGCTACACACAGTCCGGAGCAGGTGTAGATTTTGTGTGTAGCTACGAAAAAATCAGCACTACTAAAAGATTGATGAATGCAGAAATCCACGTAAATTTGCGCTGCTCAGGGTTTACACACAAATCCGTGCTGCTCACGTTTCATGAATGAGACCCAGTGAATTTATCTAGGTCGGTGTGCGTGGGTTTCAATCTGCACCTTTCTAGTCAAATAATCTGTTTACAACTTTCACTGTTCTACCTCTGACATGTTGACTCATACAATAAAAAAAACCGAATGCTAATCTGTATTTTGCATGTTCTCCCTGTGCCTGCGTTGGTTCCCTCCCACATTTCAAAGACTGACATGACATCACAGTAGGTTAATTGGGTTAATTGGAGACTCTGAAGCGTCCGTAGACCGGCGACCTGAGCAGATGAACCCTAACCACCGACCCTACAGGGATCAGCTGTGTAGCTAATGGACAGATCGACTCATGACTCTTGATCTTCAACACGAGACCAAACAAATCCGCAAAAAAGGGGAATAATAGCAAGCTGCATCCTCATGCCGAAATGTCGTAATAAGAGGAAATGCTGCAGCTGTGTCCCCCATGCATCACGTCTTAACCCTCAGAATGAATGATTTCTTCCTCACCAGCTGTTTGTTTTGTCCTTATAGAGGCAATAACAGCTGCTGATATCAGGCACAAGTTCAGGCATGTGGTGTTGGTGCAGATCACAGGATGTTTGGTTTGTTTCGTTTTTATGCTTGTTACACTTTCCTTATGAGGCAAACAACTAATAAACAACTGCTGACTTACATTTTTAAAAGTGAAAGATAAAATCAATGGATGTGTGGTGAGATGTTCTCTGTGAAGGAGCCAACAACAAACTACACAAGTTCAGTTCACCAGGATGGTTTCAGTGCACTGGGGTTTTATTGATCTTTTTTGAGTTGTGTTCAAACGGACAATTGACTGACATCTAGTGGTCATTTTACTGTAGGACAGTGTGTCCACCTCCAAAAGTGTTTCCAGAAGAAGTTTCCTCAGTCAGGAACAAATGAGGAAGTCACCTGGTTCACTCCACCTGCTTAATTTAGTCCTAATAGTGAGAGATATGATACAAGATGTTGTGCCGATAACAATATGTTAAAATAAATATACATTTATGTTTACAAGTCTATTAACTCAGTCTTCTCAAACTAATTTGTAAAACACAAAAGATACAGATATGAAGACCACATTTTCATGGTCTCCGTCTCTGTCGACCTGGACTTTTCTCAAGACCAGTCAAGACCACAGCTGCAGTGACATCTTTTTTCTTTTGTTTAATCTTCTGTTAAATCCAAACTTTGTTTACATTAAATATGGTTTAGATTTTATATAAAATCATATTTTCTTTTTAGCTGAGGAGGAATAATGTAATTATCAAGCCACGTGATTATAATGAGGACTGGTACTGAATACAGTGATGGTCTTGAAAATGGTCTCACATTGGTTTGGTTTTAGACTTGGTCTTAGTATGCTCTGGTCTTGGTCCTGACTCCAGGTCTCAACAGCGCCCCCATGTGTCCACACGATGCAAGACCTCCCACCAGTCCTGTCAATGAGTGATACTATGAACCAACACACAATCATCCTACTCTCTGAGAGAAACTTGACACCAGAGTCAGGTTTCGTCTCGGCTCATTTACATGACAAACAGATATTAGATGATGAGAAAACTGGGACTTGTAACACGCTTGAAAAACTATGATATAATCCGTGGACATCAAGAGGCATCTTGGTCTTTTCAGCTGCTGTCATCCATGATGAACATTGAAGGTGAACTTAAAGGAATAGTTCACCCAAAATTCAAATTGCACTCATTATCTACTCACCCTCATGTCGACTAAGGCCTGGGAGAAGTTTCAGAGTCCTCCGTGGCTTCTCTGAGTTACGGGGGGGTCCGAGCAGCAGTATTTGTCCATATAATGGTTGTCAATGGATACCAATTTTCTTCGTCCAAAAAGACACACCAAAAAACATCCAAATACCTCCACACTGCTCGTCTGTAATGTCCCTCTTGTATTGAAGCCTCGACATGAGAAATTGTTCCGCCGGATTTGCACAGACACAGGAGACACTGGGAGCTTCCGCTACAAACAAGCTTAAAATATAGACTTTTTCGGACAATTTCTCATGTGATTGGATGAGAAGAAAACTGGGACTTGTAACACGCTTGAAAAAAAAAGATATGATCTGATGGTCTTTTCAGCTGCTACCATCCATGATGAACAATGAAGGTGAACTTAAAAGAGTTCAGAGAACTCAGAGAACAGAGAACTTTTCCATTTGGACTCTCGTTGGCATTCTTCATCCCCCGTTCACCTATTAAAGGTAAACAGATTGCCACCATACTTGATTTATTGAAACAAATTGTTCTGGTTTATAATGATTATATAAATACTGGATGGAACATAGTTTTAGTCAAACTATCTTTTTCTTTGTTCCTGGAAATAGTTTCTGCAACTCAGGTCGATGATGTATAAAACATTATTATTTAAGACAATCAAAAGTAAATGTACTATAATTGAGGAAACTTTGTCCTGTTGTCTGGTGCCCCCTCGTGGTAAAACAGTGGAACTAAGTATATGAAAAAGAATGAGGTGAACTACTGTATGAACACTCCATTAATAATAATAATAAAAAAAGAGCTATAACAATGATTTTTTTTAGCGTTTTCATTGGATGGGCAATGCCCCCCCCAACCCACCTGTAGACACGCCCCTGGAAGCAGCGGACAGGTAAAGACGACGTTATAAATAACAACAGGAGACAAAAAAAGGTACTTTAAAATACTATTATTATTATTTATGGTACTTTTTTTCTCACAAGTGTTTTTTTTTTTGCAGTTACAAAAAAAAAAAAAGGTAAAGCAACTTCTCTTCTCTCTCAAGTCAATACGTTTCCAGTTGGTTTAGAAAACTGCTGTTATAATACAAGAATACACAACATATGTACAAAACTTAACAAACATCAACAGTTCAGGGAGAAACAGCAGGAGTCATGTGACGACAGATAAACAGAGGAAATGAATAAAGCCGAGTGTAAAACTGTGAAACTGTGAATGAACATTAAACTGGAAGGAAAAAAACCTAAAACATAAAAACACTTCCTCTTCTGAAATCCAAGAGTCTCGTTGAGCTGCAGCGGGTTTTTTAGTTTTCTTTTAACTTGAAGCTCAAGAGACTTTGGTCGAATCACAAATCATGAGACGTCACAGGAGGTGAGAGCAGAAGGTTAACAAATAATTAACCTGAACGACATCAATCTGTCAATGAATCTTTGTTTTTTTAATCTGATTATTGAGTTTTTGTCGATTTAAAATCAAGTTTTAAAGGAACAGTTTGACACTTTGGGATTAAATTTTTTTTTTTCTCTCTTTTCTGCCAAGAAGCTAACAGCAAGTTAGCTTAGCATAAAGATCATTAAAAAACTGGAGGGAAACAGCAGCTTGAGACTGAGCTCTGATCGGATCAATCAATTAATAGTTGATCAAAATAATGTATTTCCAATCCCAGTAAATTTTAATTATGATATTAAATATTTGGGGGTTTTGGATTGTTGTTCAGAAAAAAAAAACATTCAGCAATATTTTGTTGTTTTGCTAACATCACCTTTTAGCAATCGTGAATTGTAGGCTAATGAACATTTTCCATTGTTTTGTTTCTCTTCAAGTTTTATCCAACAAATTGAATAATTGAGAGATTGATGATTGATAACATTGGCATCATTTGTGAGCTTTGGTTTAAACTTTTAACACCGGCTAACTGTTTCCCCCTCAGTCTTTATGCTAAGCTAAGCTAAGCTAAGCTAAGCTAACAGGCTCAAGGATGTAGCTTCATATTTAGCTTACTAAGGTTTTTTCCTCCTTTTTCAGCATTAGTTTCCAGTGAATATGAACTTCAGGATTCAGAGTTCGGGGCAAAAAATTCTGGATAAAAAAAATAAAAAATTAACAAAATAAAAAACTTTAAAACTTCGCCCTGGAACAAGCTCAAAAAAACAAAATATACAGTAAACTCTGACTCTCCTCGGTCTTTTCTTTCTCTTCTCTTTCCAGTCGTTTCACACCTTTCATTATATATACACACACATCGTTATACAATATAAACACAAGTGTCTTCTGTACATAACAATCATCACACAACAGTGACCGTATAAGGAGCCGGTGGAGTGTCAAACTCAACACAGTGAAAACACGTTACAGTAACGAGGACTAAACACAACGCTGATACGACGATATGATGCGGGATAATACAGGATATGTAGTTTGTGATGCAGCCAGTGACGGTTAATTAATAAATGGTCACAGAACGGACTTTAGTGTTGTTAACGGACACTTTTCTTAGTGTGAAGCACCGATAAAAACAAAAACTAAACATTAACAAAGTTTCTCCTTTTGATTCTCTGAACCTGGAGATTTAAATACAAAACAAACGAATGAATAAAAAAAATAAAAAAATAAGCAGCGTCTTAATGAGACATTCATCGAGCGAAGATGTCTTTGGCAACAACGTAGTGATGATACTGTAACAACAAGGCAGGAGTTCAGTTTCAGTTTTTACAGTACGTGGTGTGTTCAGGCACGACGTGTGGCGGCGGCGGCGGCGGTGATGCGTTCACTTGCACTTGGGTTTCTTCAGCTTCAGCTTCTTCCTGCTGGATCAAACTTTCTTTTTCTTCTTCAAAGTGTCCGACGCTGGACTTGTGCTTCTTCTTCAAGTCAAACTCTTCATATCTACGTCTCTGTTTCAGTTTGGACATTCATGGTTTGACGGATACAGACGTTCACACTGCATGTTCGAACTGAATTTGGCTCTTCGCTTTGTTCCTCGTCTTCAAACGGAGTCATAATACAGTAAATGGTCCTCACTCCTCCTCCTCCTCCTCTTTCTTCTCCTCCTTCTCTTCAGTAATGTCCGTATCCCATCCCCAGACCCAGACCCAGACCGAGGCCCAGACCCAGACTCTCCCTCAGCCCCCTCAGCTGCTCCTCTCCCAGTCGGATCTTGTCCTCCAGCTGCCGCTGCTCCACCAGCAGAGCCGCCTTCATCTTCACAAAGTGACTGAGAGAGAAAGATAAAGAGAAACCGTCAGACCACACGTCTCCTCCTCCTAACATTTTCATTTCCACAATCTGATTAGCTCATTGAGTGCCATTGACGTATATTTACGTACAATGAAAAAACATGTGAAATGAAATTTTCAGATGTCTTGCATGTTTTTGAAGCCAAAATTAAAACGGATAAATCACTGTTTCTCTCTTTCACAAAAATGCATCTTTTTCAGCTTTCTAGAAAAAAAGTGATCCCGTTCGGATTCAATTTTTCAAATCGATGTTTACGTTTACATTTATTATTTTTATTCTTATAAGTTCAGTTCAGTAAACTTTATTATCAATCACACAATGTAACTGACAGTGACACAGGGGATCAAAATTACGTTTCCCCAAACACCAAATGTGCAATTAAATTAAAAAAAAAAAACTTCGACATACATTTACCACACATATACGACATAAAAGTGGACACAGACATTACGATATAAAACTATTTATTGTCTTAATTGCAGTATCTCTCTATCCGATTGATCTATCTATACATTATACATATTTATCTTTTTTACTTTACCTTATTATTACCTTATTTTATTTTTATTCTATTTTAATTAAACCATTCTTATTTCATTTTATCCAATATAAATATACAATAAGTATTATCTATTTTATCTCATTTTATTTACTTATCCCAATTGCAAACAATTGAGTGTAAGATAGCGTTTCCTCAATGCCTCTAAATCTGTGTTTTGAAATTCTTGTGTGAATGTACATGTGTCTCCTACATTCATCGTTTTTATCGTGTAAAGCACTTTGACCCTGATTGATTTATGACACAGTTTTATTCGGATCAATATTTATTCCCATTTTATTCCTATTATTTGTGTAACTTGGTTAGTTGTTGGTTGTCGGTCTGTGTGTGTGGTACCTACCTGTAGTCTCGGTGTTGCTCTGGCGACAGGCAGCGGGCCAGCACCCGGCTGACGGCCTGCTCTCTGCGGTCCACGTGGTCCTTCAGGTCCTGGGCCTCAGACAGCTGCCGCATGAGCTGACGCTTCTTCTCCAGCAGAGGGAGCTGCAGGACGGAGAGAGAGAGGAAACATGAGCCGATGTGTTCTTCACAACATCTGAACTTTATTCTCTTTATATGAACGAACGAATTAATGAACGAGGACCAGAGTCAACGTCATCAATGAAACAAATAAACTAAAATAAACACAGTTAAAACAACCAGATCCCCAGGAGGGAAGAAAGAAGAGGAAACGATACCGAGCTTCACAGGAGTCGATCAAAGATTCATTAAACAAACTATCCTGTCTTCTTCTCCAGGCTTTGGAAATAAAACTAGTCGTCTTAAACACATTTATATTATACAACCATTCCAGTTTCCAGAATATTTCAGGATTTTGTGTCTATAGATACTTTGTACACTGCAAAAACTCAAAATCTTTCCAAGAATATTTGTCTTATTTCTTGTCCAAATGTCTAATTTCTCATCAAAACTAATCTCTTTTCACTTAAAATAAGACTCATCACCTAAAAATGAACTTGTTTTGAGATAATTTTCATTTGTTTCAAACAAATTTTCACTTGAAATAAGTAGAAAAATCTGCCAGTGAAAGCAAGTTTTTTTTGTGTGCTTGTAATAAGAAAGAAAAACGTGCTCCACTATCAGATTTTTCTACTTATTTCAAGTGAAAATATGCTTGAAAGAAGTAAAACGTGTCTAAAAACAAGCTACTTTTTAAATGTGATGAGTCTTATTTTAAGTATAATGAGATTAGTTTTGACTAGAAATGACATTTTCACTAGAAATAAGACAAATATTCTTGGTAAGATTTTGCAGTTTTTGCAGTGTACCGTACAGAAGGAAACGGAGCTCAGTTTCCACTTCATCTAAAACTCACACATTTCACATCTTCTGTTTCCCTCAGAAAACCAGATCAAACATCTTTGACTTCTCTATAGACGTTGATGTAACAGATAAATATCTTCCTCCTCCTCCTCCTCCTCGTCCTCACCCTCTCGTGATGCTCCGTCTCGGGGTCCAGCGTGTCCAGAGTCGTCTCCACCCTCAGCAGACGTCCCGACAGCGACAGCATCAGACTCACCACCTTGTCCAGGTCGCCGATGAACATGCGGAACTTGTCGACCTCGTTGGGTTTACACACCGACACCACCATCGTCTCCACCTGCCGACAGGGCGGAGGGGGGAGACGAGGTTAGAGCCACAACGGATATGAAGTGAAATATTTATGAATGAATGAATGAGTAAATAAATAAGAGAGAGTTTAGCTCCTCCCCCCTCACCTCCTCCCCCAGCTGGGCGTTGGCTCGGATGTCGTCCTGGAGACCGCGCTGAGCTTCTCTCAACACACCCAGCTTCTTACGCAGGCTCTCCATCAGCTGCTTCTGTGGGAGGAGCAGGAGAGCAGGGTTATTATAGTTCACTAAGACTTAAACTACCAGTGAAAAAATAATTTGGTTAACTAAAATAAAAATAAAAATGACAATTTTTCCAAAAACAAGAACTACACTGCAAAAACTGCAAGAATATTTGTCTTATTTCTAGTCAAAACTAATCTCATTATACTTAAAATGAGTCTCATCACATAAAAAGTAGCTTTTTACTTCTTTCAAGCCTTTTTTTAAAACTTGAAATAAGTAGAAAAATCTGATAGTGGAGCAAGTTTTTCTTCCTTATTACAAGCACAAAAAACTTGCTTCACTGGCAGATTTTTCTTCTTATTTCAAGTGAATATTTGTTTGAAACAAGTGGAAATTATCATTAATTATTATTATATTATTAACAAGTTAATTTTTAGGTGATGAGTCTTATTTTAAAGGAAAAGTGATTAGTTTGGACTAGAAATGAGACATTTTGAAAAGAAATAAGACAAATATTCTTGGAAAGATGTTGAGTTTTTGCAGCGTAAATAAAAACTACAACGAACAACGCAGATAACATCATTTTAGTTCTAGTTTTCTTAGAGACGTCTAAAGCTGCAGGAAGAAAACACCACAGCTCAATACGGGACAACAGGTAGATAAGAGTGAATGTAACCTGATGAGGACTGATGGGAACATTATGGGATGGATGCAACCGGAAGGGGAAAAGTTAATCTTCAGAGGTCTGACAGAGGCTTTCTCCTAAAACCTGAAAAACTAAAACTAAAACACTTGTTTAACTCACTAAAACTAAACTGAGATAAAAAATAAAAAAATCAAACTAAATAAAAATAAAAACTAATGAAAATCTTAAAACTTTAGTAGTAGGAGGAGGTGTAAGAGGAGGTGAAGCTGCGTCACCTTGTACGTGAGCTGGTCGTCGTCGTCTCTCTCTCGGAGGTCGGAGGTCAGATCCTTCATCTGCGTGAGGAGCTGAGCTTTGGCTGCAGATGTGCTGTAGTAGGAGGAACAGCTGGAGCTGGCACCGGAGCGCCTGGAGGAGGAGGAGGAGGAGAAGAGGAGGAGAAGAGGAGTTTATTTAATTTACAGAGAGAGACACAACAACAACACATGAATAAACAAATAAGAGACAAAGTGATGAACGAGGAGGAAAACAAAAACATCTGTAACTGAGGATATGAAGCCGTTTTTTCTTTGATCGTCTGAACTTTTTGTTTGGAAACGACAACACATCTGACACCAGAGTCAACAAACAAGAAACAAACAAACAAACAAGAAGCTAACAAATAGGAAAGAAAGACAGACAGAAAGAAAGAAAGAAAGAAAGAAAGAAAGAAAGACAGAAAGAAAGAAAGACAGAAAGAAAGAAAGAAAGAAATAAGAAACAATCAAGAAGCAAACAAACAAGAAGCAAACAAATGAACAAGAAACAAACTAACTAACAAGAAACAAACAAACAAATAAGGAACAAACAACTAAACCAGCAGACTGACCGGTCCAGAGAGTCGGTGTTGTGCTCCAGGCTCCAGGCTCCTCTCCAGCTCTCTCTGCCCGCCTCCCCCTCACCGCTCTGGGGGAACAGCTCCTCCAGACTCAGCCTCTCCCGGCTCAGCTCCGGCTCCTCCTCCTCCACCGAGCCGCTCGCCGCTCTCGTCCGACCCGCCGGCGACGCCTCGGCCTCGGACGCCTCCGAGTCGGTCGGCGGTAAGGTGTCGATGTCCGTCTCCAGGACGGTGACCGGCAGCGCGAAGCACGGCAGCTCGCTGGTGATGGGCTCGGCCTCGGTGGGCAGCTCCTCCTCCTGGAAGTCGTCGATGTCGGTCTCCATGGGAACGTCCAGGTCGGCCTCCAGGCTGTGGGCCGGGCTCGGGCTCAGGGTCTCCGACTCCGTCTGCTGCTGCTGCTGCTGCTGCTGCTCAGAGTCCATGGTGAAGTACGACTCTGGAGGTAAAACGCCTCCGTTCTCCACAGCGGGAGGCAGCGCCGCGTCGCTATGAACTCTGGGAGACGGAGTTCTCTCCCACTCGGCTCCCGGCCGCAGGTTGAACTGCTGCTTGTGAAGCTTCACAGGGTTCGCTCTGTCCTGGTCCTGGTACGCCTCAGAGTAACTGAGACAGAGAGACGGAGACACAGAGATTAAAGAGTTTTCATCAAATCTTTTTTTTTTTAAGTATATTTTTGGGCTTTTTTGCCTTTATTTTGATAGCACATTGAGATAGACAGGAAAGGGGGAGGCAGAGAGACAAAAGAAAGAAAAGAAAAAGAAAAAGAAGGAAAAGAAAAAAGAAAGAAAAGACAAAAAAGAAAGAGAAGTAAAAGAAAGAAAAAAAGAAAGAAAGGAAAAAGAACAGAAAAAGAAAAGAAAAACTAGAAAATTTCCTCTGGGAAATTTTGAGAGGGCCACGGGAGCTACGGCTGGTTTTGCCATCTCTGTCAACATGGGAATCAAACCAACGATCTTAAGACAGAGCTGATCAGACACATGATCATCTTTCTATAAGCACTGATATGGAGGAGCTGTAACCACATTAGGTTAACTGTGTGTGTGTGTATAATCACATGAAGTTACCTGTGTGTGTTGGAGTGTGTGTGTCTGTGTCTGTAACTGTAATCACATGAAGCTGGTCCTAGAGTCTGTGTGTGTGTGTGTGTGTGTGTGTGTGTGTGTGACTGACTTGACACATAGTTAGTTAGTAGCTGCATCCTGTGTCAGTCTGATTTAGCTGTGTCTGTGTTTATAAACATTTAAACGAGCGCCAGGTGGATTGTTTATGAAGTTAACGAGCTCTGGCCTGAGAATCAGAAGTTACCATGGCAACTTGAGGTGGTTGCCAATGACGATAGGTAACGTCAAGAAAAAGAGCGATTTTCTGCCTCTGCACTGGTCTCGCAAAAGGCTTACTGTGACAAAAACGGTAACTCCTATCAGAACAAAACACAGATCAACGGTGCTGTAAGGAGTTCCTGAAAAATTTGGTACGATTTGGTGTTTCTACAGTAAATATTTTGGAGACGCTGGCAGTTTTAAAACATCAGTCCGTTCTGCTTCTCTCAGAAAATCTTTGTATTGGAGTCAATGAGGAGCAGAGACAGACGTGGCCGCACTTAGAGGCTGATAATTTAAATTATGTAAGTCTCTCTGATATTTTGAGCACATGGTGAGAGACAGAACAAATTTGTCTACAATTTTCTGAAAAAATTATGTGTGTAGAGTGTAAATTGTGGCCGGGCTGAGTGTGAAAAGAGAAAAAATCTGGAGTTTTTCTGGGCTTTCTCCCACTCTAACCGATGATGTCACGCACTCTGACACGAACATTCCGTCCAATACACACCCATTATAATCTCATAATTTCTCCAAAAATGATCATGGTCATTGATCAGGGATTGATCAAAAACTATAATACCTATCAAAACGTGGAGTAATACGACAATACACAAGACTTGTGTCTACTGTTTAAAGTTCAAATGAAGTCTCTAGGTGAAAGTATGCCTGAGCAGTAGACGTTTGTTAAACTCCAATGATTGGTCTTTTTCGCTCTTTTTTTCTTTTTTCGCCCGTCCCATTGACTTCAATGCAAAATTTTGCGCAGTTTTTCACGACTTACATCTGTTGAGAAAAGTAATAGCATACCGATTTGCCCGGGCACTGGTCCCTGCAGCTATTTCATAGCTGTAGGGACCAGTGCCCAGTGCGATGGCCCGTGGCCCTAAAAACACAAGAAGACAAGACAAGAAAAAGAAAGAAAAGAAAAGAAAAAAGAAAGAAAGGAAGAAAAGACAAGAGAGGTAACATCAGTTATAAACTCACCTGTTGGATTCAGGAGGAGGAGGAGTCGACTCCTCCCGCTCCCTCGGCGGCGGAGCCACCGGCCTGAAGCCGCGTCTGGAGAACATGGGGCTGGGAGGAGCCACGGTGAAGAGCTGCTGCTCCTGGAGCGGAGCCTGGCTCTGGGAGGAGGAGGAGGCGTGGTGGGCGTAGCGCTGCTCCTCCCGGGTGGAGGAGGAGGAGGCGTGGTGGGCGTGGCGCTGCTCCTCCTGGGTGGAGGAGGAGGAGGAGGCGTGGGGGCAGGTGCAGCGGCGGCAGCTCTCCGCCACCTCCTGGCGCTCCGGCGGGAGGCTGTAGGAGCGCTGCCTGGACGTGTCGGCCGCGGGGACGTATGAGGAGGAGTAGGGAGGCGCGGGGTGAGGGGAGGAGGAGGAGGAGGAGGTGGGGGAGGAGGAGGAGGAGGGGAACAGGGTGTGGTGCGACGCCCGTCTGCGGTGGAACTGCTCCCACTTCGGCGGCGGCGGTCTCGGCGGCGGCGGCGTCTTCTTCCTGCTCTGCCTGATGATGCTGCTGCTCCTCGCCGTCGCTGCTCCTCCTCCCCCTCCCTCCTCCACCTCGCTCAGCGTCTGGCTGGTCGCCATGGAGATGGACGGAGACCAGCGGTGGCTGCCGCCGCCGTCGTCGAAGCGGAGGTCGTTCTCCGACATGGCGCGACCTCGCAGCGCCAGAGGAGCCGGCGGCGGCGGGGCGGAGGCGTAGCCGTTGCGGTCGCTGCCGCCCCATCGGCCGTGGTGGTGGTGGAGGAGGTGCTGATGATGCGGCGGCGAGGAGGCATCAGGTGGTCGGGACTCACGTCTCCAGCTGGGGTAGTCTCTATGACAACAACAAGTAAACAATGTGTTCAATACAATGTTTTTATAAATAACTTTATTGGTTATTTAGTCGTTAAGATAAAAAAAAGTTCAATGTTTTCTGACCGGGTTGCCAGGTTTGGCATCATTGTGTTTATACAGAAACTGAATCTGGCAACCCATGAGTGTGTTTATCAATACATCTGTGTTTGCACAACTGTTTCATTCATTATTGATCCATTATTGGGATCGTAAAATGATAAGAATTATAAAAATCAAGATGGCTTCTCCAGATTGTTAAAATATTCAAATTAGAGAAGCACAAAATGGAAATGTTTGGTTTTATTGCTGAATTAGCTAAATAACTGATTAAGAAAACAGGCCCTGATCAACAAACAGTGTGTTTATTAGATGTAGTAGATGTGTGGCTCCTGTTTTCAGTTTTTAAACTAAGCTAGGCTAACTAAAGCCTGACTTAAGCTTTGACTCACTATTACTAACTATTGTCATTAACAGACACTGAATCTGGCAACCCACGATACATCCATATACTGTAAGAGCCTGGAGTGTGGTTATAATTATATTTCTGTTTGCACCACCTAAATATTTCTTTCATTCATTATTTATTTATTTATTTTTAAGTATATTTTTTCGGCTTTTTGCCTTTATTTGATAGTGATGACAGTAGAGATAGACAGGAAATGGGGAGGCAGAGAGAGGGGGAATGACACGCAGGGAAGGTCTGCCCGACGCGGGATTCGAACCGGGGACGCCTGCGGCGAGGACTGTAGCCTCTACATGGGGCGGCCGCTCTACCCACTGCGCCACGCACCGCCCCTCTTTCATTCATTATTGATTAATTTTTGGATTCATAAAAAGTATTTCCAGTCTTTATCCTAAGCTAGGCTAACTAAATCCTGACTTTAGCTTACCGACTCTTAATCTACCAAACAGTTCTTCCAATATTACTCTGGTAAATACTCACGGAATTAAAGAAATCCCAATAATAAAATGGTTTGGTCACAAAACTTTCATTGTGTTTGGAGTAAATCTGATTTAATTGAACGCCACACGTAAAATACCCATAATTCTCGGGGAGGAAACAGTTATAAACCTGGCTGTAGTTTGTACATTCACTGGTCCTGGTGCTGCTGAGTCGGGTGTTTCAGAGCCGCCGTGATGGATGTCGGTGGAGAAAGTGGTTAAATTACAGCTTGTGTTTCCTTTTTTTTGTTTTTTTTTTTCAGGTCAGATGTGAGCGGAGGCCTCTTTACAAGCCATGCGTGTCCTGAAACAGCCCCCGCACCCCATCGACCCACCCCCTGCACTGCTAACCTACAGGACTCACCAGCCCGACCACATATCATTATGGTCACATTTTAAGCATGGATGATTGCCCTGCACACTTAGAGCTCATTACAGTCAAATCACAGCCAGCCATGACGGAGAGGGATTTCCTGCTGCCAGTGGCACAATGGGCCGGCCCCACCTCACGTCCCCGGAGACTCACTTAGAGACAATCAAGAGACGAGCGTGTGCGTTCGTCAGGGTTTGTATATTTAAAAAAAATCTACAGGATAATCAAAAGTCGGACAGAAGATGTTTATACCAACGCGTGCCTCTGCGTTTTTGCACAGGAAGTGGCTCACCTCTCGGTCAGGCTGTACTTCCTGTTGAGCTTGGTCGTCGTTTCCTGTTGCCGGGCGGGATACGTCTGTGGAAGAGATTTAAAGGCGGGTTAATAACGGCAAAGGAATGAAGGAAGGCTTCAATCTGGTTGGTCAGCACACACACACACACACACACACATAAACTGGAGGGAAGAGGGTGTGTGTGTGCCTCCACCCTGCAGTGACTTCAGTGGTGATAAGGCCGACGGGTGGAGACCAGACCAACTACAACTCTGCAAAATATCAGTGTCTTTAAAGACTAAGGATCATTCTCATGGTCATAACAAAAACCCCAAAATATTAGATTTAAGAAAATACAGCAAAGAGAAACTGGGGTCAGTTCATTTTTCGGGGCATTTTTGCTTAAAACATCAATTAACTCACATTTTTACATGTCATTTTTAATACAATCTGGTTGTGTTTGTATTTTAGTCGATGCTACACTTCACCTTCTTTCAATCAACTCTTCGCAAAAGGATATTTTGTATATTTCACGATTTAAATTGTAATTTCAAACAAATCTACATCATAATTTCTTAAAGCAGAAGTAAGTGGTCCGGTCGTTTTCGCTAATGCTGCGTTCCAGGCAGGCTTTTGAAATCGTAAATTACAGCTTCAAGTCACAACTTACGACTTTGTAGCGTTTCAGGCAACCCACTCGTGTTTTTCCGACCTGTTTTACCGGTGAAAGTCACTATAACGGCCACTCGTAACTTCCGACCGGTGAACTCGTATCAGATCGAACTGGTACGACTTCACGGTCGGAAAAATACGAGTTTCCTTGAACGCACCATAACAGTCCTCGTCCCTACGTCGCCACATTCACGGCGTCCCTTGGCTGCACACACAGCCCTGCATGCCGTTCTCTCTCCTCATTGGATAAAAACTGTAGGATACGATAAATGTTTTCTCCTCGGCTCAGAGCAGAGCAGAGTGACTGACAGACCCGTGTTTCAGACCAAACACTCTATGTGATTGCTGTCGGAAGATATAACTATTTAAGACTTATATTAACACAAATATATCACTTACTTCTGCTTTAAAAA